>NC_089530.1:22960626-23260626 GCF_963924715.1 Thunnus thynnus | reverse complement strand
CCAACTCTGATGTCGGGTGATAAAGCCTGGCTCATAGTCAGTGCTCTGGTTTATCCCAAATTTGTTGGATGTGGTTGAAGCAAGTGGCAACTATCACGGCTTGAGGCTGAAGCCAAGTGCAAGTGCAAACCGGCGGGTGATCACACCTTTGCTACGTCCGTCTTTTATGTACATGTCTACGGGTTGAGGTCAGGGCTTTGTGCAGACCAGTTCCTCCACGCTGAACTGGGGAAACCGTTTTTTTATGCACCTGGCTTTGTGCACAAGGGCGTTGTCATGTTGTAATAGAAAAGGCTCTTCCCCAAGCTGCTGCCATGAAGTTGGAAGAACACTGTTGTCTAAAATATCAGCTCAGTACTAGCTCAATAGTGTCTACTAGGGGTGTGCCCGAATACAAATACATTATTTGGCAAAGCACAAATAGTGGGTTTTATACAAATATTTGTTTCATACAAATATTTTAGAAATTATTCATTTTTCGGGATAAAAAAAAAAAGTCAAATGAACACTTTAATTTTCTAAAATTAGAGGCATAATAATAAAAACAAAAACGGGATTTTTAAGCCTCTTTCCACTTTTATCCGAATACAAATACAAATAATTTTGCTGCCTCAACAAATACAGATACAAATACAAATACAAATACTGGACCCTCTGCACATCCCTAGCGTCTACATCCTTTTGGTCATATACAGCATTTAATAAACATGCATAGTTATGATTTCAACCAACATGAGAAAAATGAGAATTAACTTTAGAAAAAAAGAAATATAAAAATGTATAGTCAGTAAACAGATAACAGACAAAAAGACCAAAGACTTTCTGTGAGACTTTTGTCACATTTGTTATGATTTAATTTTGGAGAAGACATTCTTACATAGTTAATCAATAAGCAAAATATCCAGACAATTCAGCCTCACGGTCAAAAACTAATCCTCCAAAAATATGTTCAGTTTAATGTGTTTCTTACTTTAGTTGAGATGAAAGCAGTTGAGTGAATATGTGCACATCAGGTTTCCTCATAAATTCCCTTTATGGTCATTGCTGTTCATATCAGTTCAGGAGTGTATGCATGTGTGTGCGTGTGTATGTATGTGTGTGTGTGTGTGTGTGTGTATTGCTGTAATTTGTTGCTCTGCAGCTTTGAGTAGCGGCTCATTATCTGAGCAGATTCCTATCTTCCGTCCCTCAGGGCCATTACAATCACAAAATTATCGATTCGCTCCGCTTCCCAAAACGATGGATGGTGAATAAAACTGTGATGGAATAGATTTCCAACCCGCCCCTGCTTTAGCCGCTCGTAAAAACTCGTTTAATGTTTGTGTCAAACCGCTGGTGTTTGCTCACTTTTCTTCTTTGCTCGGTTTCAATCCTTAAATCTCTTGAATTCTACCTTTAAAGATGCGGCGCAGTCCCCTGATTGTGTGTTTTAGTGACACAACCCTGACAGTATCAGCAGAATTTCCTCCCAGGACGCTTCACAGGAGACACTTTGTTTTCTGCTTCAGGGCTGAAGTGGAAGCTAACTTCAGTGATTAACCTCCTTCGCTTTACTCAGCAGTTGGCAAGCAAGACACAAGAACTTGGCTTAGCTCTTGATGAGTTAGTGGCATTTATTTACCGTCACACACTTTAGAGTGAGGGGGGGAGGGGGGCACATAATGCCGTGTGATGCGGCAGACCTCCTGACCCTGCCTTCACTTCAGCAGCCTCCCTCATTATTTCTGCCATGTATTAAATCTGAGTCTCCCCTCCATCTGTCTGTCCGTCACCTCTGTGAGGAAGGTTTCTCTTTCACAAAAACAAGATTTTTGAAGCTAATTGATCCAAAAAACTCCCACAGTGATTTTTACTGGCTGACATTACTTTTACATTACTTTTAAAGAATTACTCAGCATTCAGATTTATTATTGATCAATACATCCCCTTTAAAACACTGATCAGGCCATAGAATAAGCTTTGAACTTTGATTTCAGCTATATGTAGTAACAACAGACCCCCCCCCCCCCGAAACCTGCTGTGTAATTTGAACACTGGATGAGAGGGAGATGACAGCTAGTCTGATTGCCATAGCACACACCTCTCCCTCTCTCTCTCTCTCTCTGTCTGATATTTTCTATTTTTTTTATTTTGTTATTGAGGCTTTGGCCCAATTTGTGTAGCGGTCTACTGAAAAAAAAAAAAAGTCCCAACGGCCAAACTGCTGTAGGGAAATTTCATCTCTGTTCACATAGAATATTTATGCTTTTCAGCCTTCTCTTTCGGCGATATTTTCCATTAACTGGAAGGTCACCGCATTTACTCTGGGTATAGGATGTGTTTCACTGCGTTGAGTCTAAAGAGCACTACGACGACAGTAGGAGACAGTGAGATGCTGAAAAGCTACTGTACATGAAAAGAGGAAGAAATAGCTCCTGAGTGACTGAGGATGGAGAACATTCAGAGCGGGTCTAAAGGTAAAGTATGAGTCAAAGCCACTGGAACAAAGCTTTGCTCCTCTGAGAAAGCCTTAAAGTGTGTTTGTGTGCACGGACTGCTTACTATTCCACAAGTCAAACAGAGGTAAGGGCTCTCAGACTGACTGTTGTGAGCCAAAGTACCCGGCGAGGCAGAATAAAGCAAAAACAAGTGAGAGAGAAGATGATAGATTCATTCTGCGATAAGCCGGCACCATTCCACATCACACAGAGTTCAAACTGCAAAAAAAGATCTTCTATGTTGCTCTTGAAAGAAGGGGAGAAAGCTGGAGGAAGATGGAAAAAGAATATCAGCAGAGTCAAGGTTCTATATTTGCCGGAGTAGAAACGGGGTGAAAAGAGGGTGTTTGATCGGGGGGGGGGGGGGGGGGGGGGGAGGCAGCGAAGAGATGGAGATAGAGATAGAGATGTGTGCACCAGCTGAACCGAGGATACACAGAGAGATACGGGCGACAAAGTGTTCTGTGAAGAAGAAAAGACATTGTGGCTGGAAAGCTGGAAGAGAGAGAGGAGAGAGAGAGAGAGAGAGAGAGAGAGAGAGAGAGAGAGTATGAATGAGGAAGGAGAAAGTCGGAGCAGACTGATGATGTAGATACGATAAAAAGACGAAGAGGGGAAACACTGAAGTTAACTGATTTGTCAGACTTTTAGGGCAAAGCAGTTTTTTTTTTTTTTTATTGTTCAAAATGTATCATCGCTGTAGTTTAATTGAGTTTTACACACATTTACATGTTGTTATTGTGTATTTAAGTATCAGATGAAGGTTTTTATGTGTTTTTTTCTTGATGCATATGAATGTGTACATTTCAATTGGTATTTATTTTGAAGGACACTTACGGGCAGGAACTTGAAAGCTGAAAACATCTGATTCATTATCAGTGTATACATTTATTTTATTTATATTTTTTCTACATGCTTTTATATTTACATTAGCGGACGATGCATGTTCTGTAAAATCGCGGTGTCATGTAACCACATGTGGGATGAGCCAGATGTTTGACACGTAAATAAAATTAACAGTTTTTAGCTAAAAATATCTGCAGGTTCATCACTACACATATCTTTATCTATTTTACAATAAGACGAATAAATAAATCTGTAATTTAAACATTAAAAGGCTTCGTTTGGAACCTGATATTGGTGTTTTAATACAAGCTAAACAGATAAATCTGATCTACATTTGTTCTTTAACAACATAACTAAAGCTGTTATTGCTGCATGACTCATAGAAAAGGTTTGTTTACATCTGTGTTTGTGAACTTTTTCTTAATTGTGATCAGCTGAGACACGAAATATCCAAATTTTCTATTCATAACATTTTTATAATATTATAAATATATGTGAATATTGCTTAAATGTATATAATCATATAAATACGCACTGGTTCTTTAAAACATGGTTATAATGGAAAAAAAACACACAAGCAGCAGGAGAGAAATAAAAACCCAAATTTTATGCTGCATAGCAACTTTTCATCTCCTTTGTTCCAAACCATTAATAAACAGCACTAATGCACTTCCATTCATCATACTCCGAGCCTGACGTTAACTAATATCAAACCCGTTGTTGTAATTCCCTCTTCTACAACTCACCATTCCAGCATGAAAAATAAGCCATTTTCTCACATTATGCTATTTTCTGTTTTGATCAAAGCCTTTTATTTGACAGATCAAAGTAGCTTATTTTAAACAGAAAGAAAAGGGACCTTGATATGTTGAGGTTTTTGAAAAAAAAAAAAGTCACCAACAATAAAATCACCTGCCACAGCTCCTTTTATGGGACCTGATCAGATGTGACCGAACATCCTCGCCGAACCGCTGCATTGAATGTTTGGTCAAACTTTTTAAAATGACCTTTGATTACGTTTTTTCTAGCAAGCGACCTCTTGGTGGGGCGATGTAGATAATGACTCCTTCCTCTCTTTGGGAGGACGTCGGGGTGAAATGTGGAAGTTTGGGCGAACGAAACACGACCGCTGTTTATGTCCAGTCTCCTACAATTAAAACGTGTTCTTCTTTATTACGCTCAGAAAGAAAACAATCATCCACACGAGCATTAGTACTCTTACTGAATCTCAAACACACATGGAGCCAAGTAGCTTTAATTGCCTAAAATTAACAAAACTTTAACTACATATGATTCATATTCAGTCAGTTTTGGAAAGCGATGACTTGCCTCTATCCTGGAAAATGACTCATACGGGTCGTTTTTGGAAGGCGATGACCAACAATTTTGTCATTCAGGTATAAAGACTTGTCATTTTCCATTTACAGTCCAACGTTATTGATCCCAACACTACTAACTGACACTGTTCACTACTGACAGTGTCACCTAATTCTTACAGCACATTATCTGACAGTATACAGTTTGAAAAGGAGAGATAGTTTATGATTAAATGGTCGTTTTCTATTACTTTGATGCAAAATCAGCATCTCTTTTGCACGTTTTAAACACTTTTCTTCCGCTTTGTATTACATGAAGCATATTCTGAGGTGTCTCATCCAAAGATTATATCATTCAACTTTTATTTTAGACTTGTAAAAACATGAAATCAGTGTTTAAACCTGTTTAATCTGGTGCATTTGTGAGGTAGTATTGATGAAAAGCAAAAAATCATGTGTCATTTGTAGCTTAGATGTAATAACATCAGTCAGAGGCTGATATGAATGCATATTTCCAATTTCACATATAGTATTCTTAGTAAAACCATTAAACCACATTATATGAACCACGGTTGACTTGATTAAACCAGGTATAATTGGTGTTCTTCCTGCTTTCCTTTAAGAAACCGAGCAGTTGTCCTTCACCGTGATTGAAAAATTAACACAGGAAGAACAAGTATCCTCTGTGATTGGGTAATTGACTGATAAGGAGCTGTTGTCCTTCTGCATGATTGGGCAATTGACTCAGGAAGAAGATTTGCTCTTGTTTTTGATTGGCCCTGGAGGAGTGGGTCCTCTTGAGAAGCTGCTAAGTGTCTCTTCAGACAGATAAGAGCGGATGTCAGCTCTCCACTCAGCTGCAATCACCTTCCTGCCTCATCGTGTCCTCTTTTTTTTTCTGGGTCCTTCTGTCACATGTACACACAGCTACACACATACTGTTCAGTGTGTCGACTCAGTCCAGGAAACCTGAAATGATGATGGAGCCACTATAATAATGCAACAAGTCACCATACAGTAAAACTGTAAACGACAAACGTGGTTGGTTGTCTGTGTCTTCTGAAGTAAACTGCTATAAAAATGTCTCTCATGATGGTTTCCTGATCTGCATCCACATCGTTAAAGCTGTACCAATTTGTATTTTTTTTCATGTTTTATTAGTAAAAACCGACATCAGACGAGGAAAATTATTTGTGATGATCAGTGAAAAAGAGCGCATGAAGATTTTGATGTGATATTAATCTAAAATGACATGCGTCCCGGGGCTAGATGTATAAACCATAAAAACCATGCATACAAATTGAGAACATATTGTCTGATGAAAAACATTGACAGCGTGAAGCCTTATGTGAAGCTGAATTTATCCAAAAGTCAAAGATCTCTACGTGTACACTTAGGTTCAGGTACTTTACAATTAGCTATGAAACAGGTAAGTTTACTGCTCTCCCTGAAGAGAAAATACATTGTTTGCTATGTGATTTAGGTGAGACTGAAGTCCGTTTTATGTTTTATTTCTCATTATATGACGATTTAAGGGATGAATTTGGATTTCTGGATTAATAATTATAAAAAAAACTAGTGTTTCAGGAGGGGAACCTTTTTTAGGGCTGATTTTATTTGTAGAGCCTGGAACAGAAGACAAAGGTCTTTGTTTGCAATGTAATGTAAGAGGGTTTTGTTCTTGTCTATGTTGATGTTTCACCACTACAGCTGTATTTTGTTGTCTTGTAAGTCTATGTGGGCTGAGCACTTGTATGTGCACGACACAATAAATAACTAACATGTGTCATTTCCCACACATAAACAGATATTTATAAAAATAGAATATGTGGCGAGAATGTGTTCATGCATACGTCAGAGCAGGCGTACATGTTTTTCTAAAGCCAGCTGGGGGTTATATGATGGAGGGAAGATGGAAAAATCTAAAGCTGGTAAATTCCTGGGATAACTCTTCAGGCACTGCTAGTGATTTTAACTATTCACACATGCAGCTACATTCAGGAACATTTCCATCATGTGCCTTTTCACACATGCTATGGTGATGCTGGAATAGACGAGGCAAGGGACAGTCCAGCAGATGGCGATAATGCAACACTTACGGATGCCACCCGCCATAAAACTCAACAGAAGAAGAAGACGAAACTCATGAAGGTCAAACTAGGCAGACCTGATCAAATATGAATCAAGATTCTGTTACTGCATTACATGTTTCTCACCTCAAGAGAGATATTTTAGTGTATTGTTTAGCTGTAATATGAGAAAGTTTGTGACGTGGCCGCCATGTTGAAAACACACGAGCCAAAACCCACCAAACTCACAGTACAGTACGTCACCCACATGTCAAGTCTTGGGATTGGTTCGTTCGCGCCATGTGATCTTTCATCAGATGGATGTAACCCTCTACGTGTTTGTCCCTGCGATGTTACTGCTTGCATTCACAACACAGCCGTACTGGCGTTTTCCCTGAAACGTTACTAGGTCTTGAGGTGGGAAATTGGCGGTACAGATTTCCCTGAATATCTATCCCTGCTCCCACTCACACATGAGCCCATGCAGGAAATATTCCTGAACATTTCAGGGATAGACTGCATGTGTGAAGGGGGCTTATGGAAGAGTTGAAGGTTGATAACCATCTGCACTGATCATGTGATTTTTATGCATCTACACAACGATCTGTAAAATGCAAATCAAAAGCGCATTTATAAACTTAATATCAGTTACTTTTTTATTAGTCTTAACTTACACAGGAGGCTTCATTTTATTTCCCTGTAAACACTTTTTATTTTATCCTTAATTCTGACCCATCTTGTAAACTCAGTTGTGATATGAGCGCTACAAACTAACAACTGCATTTCTGATGTTTAATAAACGGGGACGGTGTAGAGGTTCATGTAATGACTGAATGATATGGATGCTATGAATAGCTACAGCCATGCGTAACGGTCATGTATAATTACAGCTGCTCTGTTGTTGCTGCAACACAATCTGTGAAATTTCCTGTTAGTGTTATTGGCAGGTGTAAAGACTGGCGGAGCAGGCAGCATATTGATATGCAAACTGATTAAGGGACATCATTTATGGCTAATTGTAGATGTGTTTTATGCATCTGGACCCTGAACTTCACTCCAGTTTTTAAACTACTTATCCTGTGTGCATTTGTTTCAAATTCATTGAGTAAAAAACGTCTGATCTCATTAAACGGGTTTATTTCTACCGCTTCTTTTTCTCTGACATTCACAAACACACATCTTCTCTTCACCCTCACTGCCTCGACCCACCTCTGGGCTAAGCATGGAACATGTGATAAACTGCTCTCTCTGACCCGCCACCTTGCCACCTTAGGCACCGTGAACACGCAGCCTCATAGATCCTTCCAGGAGCGTTCATACATCCTGACCGGAGGAGATACGGGGCCGGTGTCTCCCTTCAGACTCCGCTTCTGTGTTTACGACCCGTCTGCTGCTCTGTCTGGCTGCCAGCGAGAGGAAGGGGACCGGCCGTGCCAAGTGTCCGTCACAGCTCGCCACCCACTGCGAGGCCCGTTACAAGACAGATAATGAAGCATGGGTCACAAACCACGCCTCTTCACAGTCTCGCCTCGCCGCACCTTGTGAAACGTTTTACGATGAAACGGCAGAGAGGAAACATGCAGTCACATGTCCAGTAGCTACGCGCACACACACACACACACACACACACGGTCCAGTGCTCACATCCTAAAGCTCTTTTAGCTAATAGCTGGCTGAGTAGAGTGGTGACCATGGTAGAGTCAATGAGCTCAGAGATGTGATGTGATGAGATCACATGGATTACCAGTAAAGAGCCGGGTGGTCTGGTATTGAACGGGGATCGAGGGAGTTGGTTTCATTTACGTTGCTGCTATTTTAAAGTAGCAAACCTTTTAATAGAAGGGATTACTGAAAATAATAAAGAGGTTGGCGCAGCGCTGATAGAGACTGAAATTGGTATCGATCAGTGTTTCTGCACCTTTTTTTTTTTTAATCTGACGAAATGGCAAAATATGAACAGCTTCAGAGTTACAGAATGTGATGTCCACCAGAGAGCAATTATTACAAATGTCAGACTGTTCCCACTCAGAGGACACTTTCAATGCTGCTATACACAGATTAGATTCTCACTTGTCGAATTAAAAACTTTTGTGGGATTCATAAATATATATATATATATATATATATATAAGATTATAATATTTTGCTATAATTATAAGGTATTTTTGTTGTATAAAGTATTTCAGGCCTTCTATGCACATCTATTCTTGTTCTAAACTGTAAAGCCTTGAATTATGATCTATCTGGGTGCCTGTATTTGTTTACATATTGTGCGTATTAAATTCTCTCACTTTTTTTTGCATCTCATGGCTCCACTTTTCTTTTTTTTTTTTTTTTAGAGGAACAGCAGGTTGACAAATGATCTTTCTACTAATCTCACTTTAATTCCTGTGTGGTCTCACTGGTTACACTGCTGGAATGTGTGTGTGTGTGTGTGTGTGTGTGTGTGTGTGTGTGTGTGTGTGTGTGTGTGTGCATCTGGTTGGATGGTTTGTTAAACAGAAGGTCTCCCTTTTGGTCTGTTCTTGTCTCTTAGTGTCTCCTTCCTGGTATGAGTATGCATCTTTGTGTATGTGTGTGTGTGTGTGCATGTTTTTTTGTGATGTCACTCCACTTAATCCAATAGTGTTTGTAAGGGAGTCAGTCTTGTGAATCTTTGCCGGAACTCTGTGAGGTTATTACGGGCACCATCCGGACATCTGCCCGTCTGATGTGTGCATAGTAGTGTGTGTGTGTGTGTGTGTGTGTGTGTGTGTGTGTGTGTGTGTGTGTGTGTGTTTTAGTGTTCGCCACAACTTCTTCAGTGTCTCAAGTTCATGACAAAGAGAGCAACAGTTCTATGGCTTATAATGTTCTTTTATGTTTTTTAATACATATATTCTGCCCTCCCTAAATGTTGATGTTACGTTTGGCAGTAAACATTTCTTTAAATGGGTGGCAAAAGTTTACAGGTTCAGGCTGTTTTATTTGTTGCCTACAAAATGAAGTAAAACTAAAAAATACACACATGAAAAACACATAAAAATCAAATATTTCAAGTGACAGAAGCAAAATCAACTACAGAGTATAGAATAGTGCTGAAATAACTTTTGACATAGCTAGCATGATTGCTACAACCATGTGGCAAATTACTAGCGCCTAGTCCGTTAGCTTGATGCTAACACCTAATGGGATTTCCCATTAACGGAAATTAGCATCGGGATTGCAATAATATCAATCTTTTAACAAATGACCCATATATACTTCACATGTTGAACATTATAAAACATTGTCTTATTGTCTGTGGAAATAAAATGGTTCACACTGCTAACTCTGCTAGCCTACAGCCCACACTGACCCACAGCAGCTAGATGCTCCAAGTGACTCAGCCTCAACTTCTCAGCTACTAAGTCAATCATTTTTTTCAGCGAGTCATTATGGTCTGGTGTGCTGGTGGTCATTTTGGAAATGACTGCTCCGTCAATAAGATTTGAAAACCTACAGTAGCTTTAATGTTTGCCATGTGGGTGCTTAATGACAGCTGTGATTCACAGTTGGATCACCTGCTGCTCTCCACAGCTCCAGGAGTCACACCAGAGTTGGTCTATTGTCACAATATTTCAGTAAGTTTAATGTTACTTGACTATGACACCTGCCCAGGTGTGCAGCACTTGGTGTTCCCAGTAAGCTAACGGTTAGCTTGGGTCTGAGGTAGCAGGTTGTGTTTCCAGAGTGTGAAAGGCAACATCCTGTGCTCCTTATTAGGAAGGTCCTACCTCCAAATGGAAAAGATGGTGGCATAGGCAGAAATTGTGTTTTGGTAGGGCCAATACAAAAGTGGGTGGGGTATCTTTTCCCCAAAAACTGACTTAAAATGTTAGAAGAAGAAAAAAGAACATAGACAAATTGAAAAAACGCAACATGCTCAACCAACAGAGCATCAGTCTATAAACGCCGTACAGAACAGTATAGACAAAAAGTAGTCTCTTACTCTGCAACTACAGTATTACCTCAACCCTTTATTATTTATTATTGAACTGTTTTTCATGTGTAATTTATGCCAAACCATCATAAGTGTGTTGGATCCCATGAACAAATTCCCCCTGGAGGGGAAAAAAATCAG
Source organism: Thunnus thynnus (assembly GCF_963924715.1). Taxonomy (NCBI): domain Eukaryota; kingdom Metazoa; phylum Chordata; class Actinopteri; order Scombriformes; family Scombridae; genus Thunnus; species Thunnus thynnus. Next base: position 23,249,816 of record NC_089530.1, on the reverse strand, counting down.
ACTCGTCCAGTTCTGCCATCCTCTTCTAATCTAATCTCTAATGTCTACTTCTGATCTCCTCACACGTCCATTCATCTCATTTGTGTTTGGCAGGTTGCAGATGTAATTAACAGCATCCATTAATGAGATAGAGAGAGAGAGAGAGAGAGAAAGTGTCCAAATCTACAGCCTGGAGTTAAAATTTGAATGATATTCCAAATCCTACAGCGTCTATGGAGACTTGAACTTCTGCCTTCCTGCCTGGTTTAATGGTCATCTGTCTCTGAATTCTTTATGAATACTACTAAATATTGAATCTTACTGAAGATAATTTACTGGTAAATTTTACAAGCGATAATCACAGATGACATGATGTGTTCTTTTTTCTGTTAAACCACTGATAATTCATATTTATAAAGTACAGATGACACCTATCCGACAATACGTTTTGTCAGTAAAGGTGCTACAAGTCTTACATTATTATCTTCCACCATTCAAAGCAGAAGTACGAGTGCGTGTCAGATTTTCAAATCTGGATATCTCATTTTGCTATCAAAGACTTCACATTCATTTCATAAAATAATAGCAATGTCAAACTTACTTTGGATAATCTTTGGATATTAAATTTCATCATTTCTGCATGGCAGCTTGAATCTTGAAAGCCCTGATGGCTAAAATGTTAATAAGCTAGCTAATAAAAGGAAAAGGAACAGTATTTAGGCTGTCATGGCTGGCTTCTCAGCTGCAGGGGCTCTGTTGTTTGTTTTGAAGTACTAATAATGGCTGCGCAGACTTATAATTATGAACTTAGTGAGGTGAGGAAATTACTAGAGATGAAGAGACAGCGGGGGACCAGATTGTTGGAAGGCACATATCAGAGTCTGTTCCTGACTCACTTTGATGATGGGAGGTGGAAACGAATGAGCTTCATTCCAAAAAACAAGATATTCATCATTTACCAAAAAAAAAAAAAAAATTAAACCCCCTCTTGCAGAATTCAGTACATGGTGATATGGAGGAAATTGTGTGAGTAATCTTACAACTAAAAGTGTGTGAACTGTTTTTAGAGTATCGGCTGAAGAAACTTTTCTGATGGAATGATGTTCTGTATTTTTAAAATTACGCTACTGATTGAATTTATTTGTTTTCTTGTTATCCTAATAAAGTATTCTTGTTGTTGAACTGATGGAAACATGTTTTGCAGCAGGTAAAAGAAAAGTCATAACTTTAAGAAACAGATACAGCATATTTCTGTGTTAAAGTTTCCAAACTGCTACTTTGATGGTTATGTGGTTTTTTTCTATGCCAGCAGCGTGACTCTAGTGACGGTGATGACGGTCTGTCGGTTGACCTGTTGGGTCACATTGTTTATCATAAACTGTTGCACTGGTGTTTACAGTCACTAGAAAATAAAGCCTACTGACTTTGGTGATCACTTCTCTTTTCTTCTAGCCTCACCATGAGGTTGACCTCTCAAGGTTCAAGGTTAACTTTACTATCATTCTACAACCGCACACTCAAGAGGCGCAATTATGTTACCTGGCTCACATTGACAACAAGCAATTAACAGCAACACAAACATAATTTTCAACACAAATGAGCTTAACGACATGAATATACATATAAATAAATAAATATACATAGAAATAAACATCCAGACAAATATAACAGACAAATAAAGTATAAATAAACAGCTTAACAGTAATAAAATAACACACAGAACAGTCAGGTATAAATACTAAAAACGAAATACTTAAAGTAAGCAGTTAAACAGAGTTCAGGAGTCTGTGATTCACAGTGAATTATCTTGAAAAATAGTTGGATAGCCATGAAATTTGCAACAAATATTCAGGTTCCCGGAGGATCAATTCTAATCAAGTTTCCCTGATTTTTCCTCTAGCGCCACCAGCAGGTCAAAGTTTTCACTGATTCGGTGAAATACCTCAACATTTACTTCATTGATTGACACAAGACTTGGTCCAGACATCCATGGTTTACAGATGATGTATTTTATTCTAATACAGCAGCTGCACAAAAGTAGTTTCATGTCAAGCTCCAGAAACACTAGATCCTACATTTTACCACAATACAACTCAATAGCATGTTTCATAACCCTCCTCCCTGTTTGGTAAACACCCGCATCTATCCATTTCCATGCCCCCCCCATGCCCCCATTTGCATTCTCTGAGCCTGATAGCGTTTTTTTTTTTTTTCTGTGGCTTTTAGGGTAGTCGCAGCCAGCCATCCTGCGAGCAGTCGAAGCGTTCTGAGATGCTGTGAGTGTTTTTCCGCTGCACAGAACAGCACAGCACAGCGAGGTAAAAGACCTGCTGGAGGTGTGCTGTTTGCAGAAAATGCATGAAGAGCCTGTTGTCTACATCTCACTGTGAGGCCGTTTCTGCTTGTACTAGTCCTCCCTGCAGTATTTATAACCGATTCACTGACCGAATAGCTCCAAATATCTCCAGATATTAGACTTTTTTTTACAGAAGAATAGCACCGCTGATGAAGTTCCGCTAATCTGGTAAAAAAGATATTTCATCATCTACTTCACAATAAAAGCCTCACATTAGTTTGTCAGTGGAAATATAAAGCAGCAGTAGCTTCACATATGACAGAAAGTGATGAGGAAAGAGTAAAATAAGGCAGATTACTTTACTAAACCAATATCATTGATTAAAATTTGATCATTTTAAGTTGATATAAGTTCCTCTTTAGTCTCTCATACAAATCTTCGGTACACCACGTTACACGTGTACAACTTTAGCCGTGTAAACCTAGTTTCTATCATTCAGTTTTTCTCTCATTCAGTAAACAATAAGCTTGTTTGTTTTGGTGAATATGATTTGAATATACACACTGCCTCTATACCACCTGCGTTGGCTTCATTCCCACCTGTTTCCCCTCCTCTCCGTCTTCCTCTCTTTTTCTTTCTTTCTTTCTTTCCATCCCTCCCCTCCATCTCCTTCGTGTGGATAACAGATGGCAGGAGAATTTCCCAAGGTGCCGTGGGAGGTGTTTCTCTATGAGTGTGTTTATGTATAAGCAGCGAGTGTGCGCTTATGATCTTAGACCGTTATTTACATCTGCAGCGCGGCACTGACAGCTGCTGCTGCCTGTGCTTCCTGTCCGTCAGCCAGCCACGATGCGGTGCGGCCGTAACCCTGAGATACGGCGGCGTGTGGGGGGGGGGGGGGGGGTCGGCAGTCTACAAACATCTGTGCATCAGTCAGTTACTTTATCCAAGATCTGTAGCTGGAGAAACAGCGTAGGAGGGTTTTCAGTGAATTTTCAAGGAAAGAAAAATGAATATTTGACAAATAAAATGATGTGTGCATCACGCTCAGTGATGAACAAGTGTGGTTTGTTATATATATGTGACCTATGACGGTCTTTCAAATGCATTTACAGACTTTACAAAGCCGTCATACACACGCAGATGATGATACACATCCAACATTCCTACAGGAAGCTGACAATAATTGGATGTGTAACACAATGAGAAATCAAACACTAACTCCCTCAATCACTCGGCCTTAAAGAGATGTAAGATACATGTGTGATGAAAACATGACATCTCTTACTGACATTTGTTTTGTCATTTTAAAACTGATCCGTCTCTTTATGTTGTCAATAGACTCTAGAAAAATAAAACATTCTTCAGCTCAAAAATAATAGTATAAAAATAAGACAGTAAGAAAGCTTCTTCAGCCTCATCATCCCTAAACTCTCCAATCACACATCACTCTTCTAATCAACAATCAGCATTTCTGTATCAATTTCACAGACAAGCTACCTTCGAAGCACTGATACACACTGATGCATATATCACACGTCAGCACTGTTAAGACCATAACAAGAACTGAGGGGAAAGTGGGGCCTTGGGTGGCTGAAATATCCCATAAAGATATGTATACATCGTTAAAGATACACTGGTGCAACTCTTTAAACTGCTCTCTCGCCTTCCATACAGCATAAGAGACATGATAATTGCTTGAGATACAGATATATAGATCATCACAGTGATCAGTTTGTCAGCCGCACCCTAAATTCACATCAGAACTAAAACGTCAGTGTTGTGTGGAAACGTCTATCTGTTCAATCAGATAGACATTGACTGCAACTTCAACAACTAGTCTGTTCAATGGGCAGAAGAGCACTGAAGGTTCATATAATGATGAGTGTTTTTACTGACCTGGCATCCTTATCGACAGAACAACATCATTTTTTGAAATCGATATAAAAATGATTCCTATGACTGTATTCTGACCTGGCACCTCTGTGGTTAAGGTGACGTTGTTAAGGTGACGTTGTTAAGGTTATGTTGTTAAGGTCATGCTCATGGTTAAAAGAAACAAACGTTGATTGTCGGTAGGAAACAGGATGCAAACAGTCATCTCTGGTCAGCCGTCCATGCAGCCCGACCTTAATGACGCCGTTTCTGACTTTGTTCCTTACAGACAAGAGTCATTACTCACATAACCACATCAGGTCCTGCTCATGTAAACATAAACATCGGTTATTTTAAGCTTTTAAAACAAACAGTCGATGCTGTTGTTTCCCTGGTGAGGACGGTCTTGATCGTTGAAGGCCCTTAAGGTCCCTTCACGCCGTCCAACGTCGGGCTTTCTGAGATTAAAGTTGACAATTGTGAGAGAAACGTGGTGAAATATTATAATTATAAATCCAAAACCGCATCCTAGATCTCACTGTTGAAAGAAAAACAACCCGAGGCAACATTCTCACAATGTGACAGCTGCTACGACCCTCGACTACAAACCAACCAATCAGAATACAGCATGAATATAACTGATGCTTTTTGAATAAAGTATTGGGAGAAAGCACACACAAAGATGGAGGTGAAACACAGAACTATGTATGACTTTTCTGCATTTTCAAGACATCAGAGTGGCGCAGATGACTTTCTACGACTTACTTATACTTTTTTTTTCTACTCACACTGTAAAATTCACCAATCTGACGGCCTCAAACTGATGCAGATTGTGGCGAAGATTTTATTATAGGCGTCTCGCACAGTGAGCCATGCAATAAACTTACACAATCTTTGTTGTCGCACACGTCTAAAGGCGTCTTTATTCAGTATATTTCACAAGTTCACAGTATAATTAACACAAGAGCATCATTTGCATCATTTGAAAGTTACCCATGAGGATTACACTTCACTAGCCATGAAAATGGTAAAAAGTAAAGACTAAAAAGAAGGTGTCACGGGAGGTGAAGAGGATACATTGATTCGCCTTTTTGTAGAAATAGAAGCAAACGTGCTCCGTGTCAAGGATGAAAGGAAGATGAATAAAACGCTCTAGAGATGTTTCACAAAGGTGCATCACCTTCCTGTGCTTTTACTGCTTTTAAAAGTCACCGCGGTGGCGTTTATGTGAAAGCATCTCATTCACAAGCTGTACTTTTAGAAAGCGAACCCAGACGACAAACTCAAAAGCAAACATGAAAACTTTGCCGTCTTCATAAGTAAAAGGTTGAGCGCTCTGGCAAACCCCCCGCCCCCAGCACTTAATGATGTCAGACTGTGTCCACAGAACCCCCCGCTGACAATAACAGAACCACAACAATAACTATGAGACTAATGAGACTGTTTTTCCATCTCAGACTTTGTCTCTGAGCGTTTCTGCGGATGTGCGTGTAGATTCCAGCCGACAGCTTCATTAAAAGTTAGATTAGCGCTGTTTAATGAGAGGAGGTTGCTTGTTAACAAACGGGTGATACTAGAGAGAAAGAAGGAGAGGGAAGGATAAAAAAAGAGGGGGTGTGCTTTAATTTGTTTTGGGGTGCAACATTACTAATCAGTTTTAAAAGGGGCACTCCACTGATTTTATATGTCAAAGTCAATTAACTAGTCGTGAAGTGTTTTACTCAGCCAGTGAAAGCAGTGAGAAGTTGTTTCAGTGAACTGAGGTTATGATTGGAGTTTGCAGAGAGCGTGCAAACTGGGAGCATGGGGGGAGATGTGGGCCTTCAGGGAGGCTCTAACAGGACTGACAGAAGGTGCTATCAAGTTGCATTATGGGAAGTGTAGTATAAAATGTTTCTGTAGCTTGACTTGTACTAGGGAATAAATGTCAGGATATCTCTGCCTCTGCTTCTTTAATTTTGACCCTGTTTTTGTAAAACATCTGTCTGTGTCATGCCTCCTCATGTTATGATGGTGTAACACTCTTCTTCTACTATTCTTGTGAAGCACTTTTAGGTTTAAACTATATAACAGACTTGTTAGTTCATCTAGTCAAAAAGTGTCTAAAGGTTTCTAATTTTAAGTGTAAAGGTCATATTAAGTCCTTAGTTCCCATCTTTGAACATAACATGTTCTGATGTTTAAAGACTTGCTGTGATGTGTTGTGATATTTATAATTATAATTGTATTCTTTTTTTGTATTTCTCATATTATAAACTACTTTTAAGTAATAAACAAATAAAACTTTCATTATTATTACATTACCCCTCTACAATAATAATAATAATAATAATAATATATAATAATACAATAATAATATAACAATACAATAAATGATGTCATCATGCTCACTGATACTGTGATCAAATTTAAAAAAGCTAAGAAGCAAAGGTTTAAGAAAACTAAAACTTTGAGTCACTATTATCTCAAAATGATTAATTTCTGTCATCATCATCCTCATCATCATCATTATTATGATTATTATTATTATTATTATCAGTGGTAGTCGTAGTATTTTATAAGTATTATTATCAGTTTATATTATTATATAACTATTATTTATACTTTAAAACATACCCACATCTTGTTTAGAAAATTACATGCTTTGATTAGTATTATCATCATTATTATTATAAAATCATAATTTATAATAAAAACATATCTACCACACCTTGTTTAGATTTAATTTAATCTATGAAATCTTCAGCAGTCGCATCAGATCGAACTGTTCAGTTACAAATGAAAGTATTTTGTTTGTATTGCCCATTTCAAATTTATGATGTAAATTTTAATCATGAAGAATTATTTATTATATAGAAAGGTTTATGTTACATCACTGGCCACGGCTCCCTCTCAAACAGCTTGATTTAAGATGAAAACTTCTTGTACTACATAAAAAAACATGCTTAATACCTCGCTGGGTGATAAAAGTGCACATTTTATCCCAGAGCTTGATTATTACAGCAGGGTGAGAAACCATGTGAACGCTGTGGATATCTGGTTCCTTTACAGCAACATTTTAACAGGATGATGAATCACTTTTTCCTGATTCAAACATCTGAACATTACAGAGTTGGGAATCGTTTCACTGCCATATATACTGTATGTTTTAAAGTATTTAAAAAGTACCTGTACTGTACTGATGCTTAATATTAACTTTCTCCCGGTGGTTATTTCACGTGGAGGCTCAAGCTGTTTCACTATCTCATTAATCACACTGGCAGGTAGTCTTGTCTACACCTCTCTCTATCACACAATTACACTCTCTCTACATTTCTGTCCTCTCCTCTCTGTCATCATTTAACTACTCTCTCTCTCTCTGACAACTTTTTCATCGTGTTACTTCCCTACTCTCCTCCCTCTATTATTACTCTGTCCACTTCATTTTTTCTGCCTGAAAACTGTGATATGTTTATTTGTTTGTGTCTAATTTAAATGTTGATATGAGACTCTCTGCTCAGTTAGTGTCATTATAATAGAATCCTGTAAGTCAATATACTTTTATAAAATCACTGTTGCATTCATTAAAAAAACTACTCAAGTACAGTTTTGAGGTTTTGTTGCTTTAATCTTTAATCTCTCTTTTGCTTACTTTCACTCTTTTTGTCTATTTTTTTTTTTTTTTAACTTTTTCCTCTTTTTGCTAAATGCTGGCTCCAACTGACTCCAATTCAAAAAGTTTCAACTTCTTTCTAGAAGTGTTAAGTCAATAACTTTTCACTCATTGTGGTCTCAGTCGCTAAACTGGGGCCCTCTAACAAGAGTGCCGGCGGTCATTTTTGAAATTATTGCTCTATTAATAATTTTTGATGTCTGCCGTGTGGACGTTGATTGACAGCTGTGATTGACAGTTGTGATTGACAGCTGTGATTGATAGCTGTGATTGACAGCTGGTTCACCTCGGTGCCGGGACTCGCTGTGAGTCGAGACTATTGTCGCGATATTTCACAAAGTTTAATGTTACTTGATTATGATACCTGCCGTCTTAGCATAATTTAGCTAAAGTAGCTAACGTTAGCCCGAGTGCTCAGCGCTCGGTGTTCCCAGTAAGCTAGCGTTAGCTTCAGTCTGAGGTAGTGGGGCATGTTTCCAGAGCGTGAACGGCAACATCCTGCACTCTTTATCTGGAAGGTCTTGGCTCCAAATGGAAAAGATGGCACCACCCTTAACCCCAACGGGTGACGTCACACTTTATATACACTCTGTGGTTCTCACCACCCTTCTTTACTTCCATATGATCTTCTACATTTAGTTTTTTCTTTCCTCCCATTGTGTCCCCTCTCCCCTAAACTCTTCTGCGGGTACTTTTACTTTAAATAACACTTAACTGTTGATATTAGTTTACTTTTACTAAAGTCAAAATCCAAATGCAGGACTTGAACTTGTCATAACGTATTTTCCTTTGTGATATCGCTGCTCGTGCTTTAAGGATTTGAGTTGTTCTTCCACCGCTGCACCAATCACATATATGGCTAAATACACATTATAAGTTCTGAAAATGTTGAGCGTCTTTACAGCCAATATATTTTGGACATGTTGGGCTTTCATTAGACAGCAGCATTCATTATCTTTTCTCTCATCTCGTCTGTCCGCCCCTCTCCCATTTTTCATCCTCTCCTCTATCTTTTTAGCTCCACACCTCTTTATTAAACGTCTCGCAATAAGTTTGAATAGTTCAACTTCAGAGCGAGAGAGAGAGAGAGAGAGAGGAACAGGATGAGTGTTTGTGTTTTAATGAAGACAACAAAGCTCTACGCATCATTAAGTCTCACATAATTAAAGAAAGAAGAAACCCAAGTGTTTGATTAAAAGAGTGTTTGTCTGAAAACACCCTCAAATACGTCGACACACATGCATGGACACATGCACACAAACAGATACACAAACATACAAATAAATACACAAACAGAGAGTATTCAGAAAGACCCGGTCCTCTCTTTTTTGAGTTAACGATGCAAAAGGCAATGGATTTTTTTTTTTTTTTTTGGTTTAACTTGATCCAAAAACACATACTCACAAATACACACACACACAGACACACACACACACAAACACACACACACACACACACACACACACACACACACACACACACACACACACACACAGACATGCCTGTGTCCCTATGGGGGGTTAATGTCATCTTCATTTGGTTGATTGTAGTGGCTTTTTCACCCCTGGAGATTTTTCCAGTAGTTTGCAGAGTTATACTATTTAGCTGCTCCTCATCTCCACATGCACGCACTCACATGCACACACACACACACACACACACACACACACACACACACACACACACACACACACACACACAGAGGACTATCCAGAGTAAGACACAAAAATGTCCTTCAAGGCACAGAAATGACAAAACAAGGGCAGGATACTACGGAGGATATTTCTTGAAATGATGCCCCGTTTCTCGGGTGTAATTTACACCTTGACATCAGAAGAGCAGACACACTGGAAGGATGCACATTAGGATACACATGATTGTATAAAAAATGTATAACTTTGTTCAAGTCTATAATTTTATCCCTACAGCACAGACAAAGAAAACCATTTGATATCTATTTGAAACCAAGGATACCAATTTAATTCGAAAAGTGTCTGTTTTATTAACAAGAGGAAAAGCTGCAGAGGTCATGCAAGACCGAGTGTGAAAACAAAAAAGGTATTAAACAGTAACTACAAGTAAGGTTTTCTGGTCTTTATTTCATCACAGTTATTTAGGAAATGACCAAAAAAATAAAACAAAACACGTTCTGATTGGGCAACTTTCCAGAAGCCTGCCGAGGGGCGGCTATATCAGAGTTGTGTAAAGTTACTGTTGATGCGAACCCAACATTTTGTGCTTTACTGCTTCATATTGAAAGCTTTTAAATGACTAAATAACAGGAGATTTTAATTGTGAACAATTTATAGGAAATTAAACGTGTTCCTCACAAAAAATGAATCAAAACACATCTGGAACAGAACAGAAAACAGCTGTGAATACCCAAAATAAAAGCCTCTTATACTGGTTATCAGACGGGGAAAGTTTCCTTAAAATGAATACCTGCAAAACGACATGAAAGAAAGAAAGAAAGAAAGAAAGAAAGAAAGAAAGAAAGAAAGAAAGAAAGAAAGAAAGAAAGAAAACACTGAAGGTAGATGAAAAGTCCTGTTCAAGGCTACTTAATTCAGAGAGACAGGGCTAATGAAGCGGTCTGAGGTCAGGTGTGTGCGCGTGTGTGTGTTAAATCTATTGATCATTAAGTCCATCCGCTCTTCCTGTCTTGGTTATTCTAATTTTCTGCCATCTTCCTTCAAGCAGAACTGACAGACAGAGAACATAGACGTTCTGACGTCAAGGAGGTTCTGTCTCTCACCTGTTTCTCTCTCCACTGCACAGCCATAATTACCTTCTAAGGTAATCAAGGAGAAACATCTACACTCTTAATACCTGCAGAGACCCTCTGTTCAGCGGAGGGAATCTCACAACTCAATTCCAATTTTTGGTTTCATGATTCGATTCAGCATTTCATCACAATTCAAAACAGACTCTTGAAAGAATAAATAGAATTGGAGCACTATGTTTAGGTCCTTACTCTAGCAAACTGTGTGCCAAATCATTCGCTCATGTCCTTAATCCACTGAACTGCAATATGAAACATAACTGGCAGTTAACATATATGGTCTTGATGAAGGTCACTGTCTGATAAACTGAAAAAAGTGAGAGTACGCAGCTTTTTTGGAAAAGTTAACTTAATTTGGAAGTTTCTTACAGTCTTGCCTGTATGAGAATAATGAAATGAAAGTGCCATTTACTGACCAACACCACTTTTTTTGGAAAAACAGAGGTTAGAGTGTGTGTAATGAAGTAGATGGAATAAACAAAAATAAAAAAGCGAAGCTCTCCGCTGTGTTATTAATGTCGTGTCTCCAGCAGCGGAGAGCAGCCTCTCTGCTGCACAGCTACTGCCGTGGAAAGCCATCATTACCCAAAACGCTGTGCGGGCGTAAGGTTTTAAAAATGAAACAGTTACTTTCTTCTTCGCCCCCAGAGTTGGTTTAAGTTTTGTAAAGTGCTGCAGTGTGTGTGTGTGTGTGTGTCAGCGTTGGAGTTTGGTACTCCGCTCTGCTAATGTCAAGTCTCTGGGTGATGGGGTATGAAGGATTCACAAAATATCCAACCTTTGTCTTGCAAAGCTAATTATTAAGTTATTAAATCCAAAATGTACCCAAATACTTGCCTTTTTTTTTTAAGTTGAACTACAAGATAAATCTTGCATGTTGCGCGCTGTAGACTGTCTCTACCGCCATTTTCATTATTAACAACATAGAAAACTCCTGAACAATAAGAGAAAAGAATCAAGGTTACATGAGACTGCAAGCAAAACCTCTCATGGATGTATATTATAGGTTGTTGTACTGATGATCCTCTGTATTAAACAAAAAAACACTTGAATAACAGAAACTGAGAGAAGATGCTGTAGGTGTAACTGCCTTGTATACTTTTGTATACTTTTTGAAGAAATAAATAAATGAAATGCAAAATTAAAATAAGTTGGACAGTTTTCAGGTTATACATTCATCTATATCACATCTATTAGTCGTTTTTTGATTTAAATAAGAGTCCAAAGTCTCTGTTCTCTCCCTCTCTCTATTAGAGCCCTCAGTGGAGTCTTTTTCCACCGTATTAAACCATTCGCACATGTTCGATTAAGAACCATTAATTTGTCAAACTGCATTCCCACTTAAGCCATCAGAGGGTTTTTAAATCACGGCCAATTACCCTGCCACCACAGCACTCTGCCTACATTACTGCACCGATCACTCAGACATAGAGAGGGCCGTCCCATTACGGCCGAGCAGGAGAAGAAGAGCCGACTGTACTCTGATCTGACCCATCCACAGGTTCAGCATTTTCAGACCAGACCTGTCCTCCAGTTAAAGTTACTTAACTTCAGATACATTTTAGGAACATTTTAATCACAGCTAATTGATTTATGTAGCGTTTTGTGCTCCAAGTAAGTTGGAATCTGTAACTTCTGATTCCTCCTTATGAATAAAAACACACCAATGACATTTTTTTTTAATTTTATGTTCAGTCCTGTAGGAGAAACACACTTTTGTCCATGATAGATAAAAATATGATAGATATATTTGTAATTATATGATAAACTGCAATACAAAGTCAATTTGATGTGATTCGATCCAGCTGTGAATAAGAATTGATATTTTTACTATTTTAATAATAAATGTGACTAACAATAAAGGTAATGCTTTATTTTGCAGGTCCCTTAATTTTATACTAATGTGAAGGTATTTAGTAGTTAATTTTTATGACATTTTACAGAGAGGGTGGTGCTATTTGGTAAAAACTATTAAAAAAAAAAGTTGGTTTAGCAGACTCAGATCAACCTCAAAGTAGCTTTTAGCTGTTTATGAACATCACATGTATACAAGTAAGGATCTGTATGTGTGTTTTGTTTAAGATAATTACCATATGCATTGTTAATCTATGCATATTTCAACATACATCAGTGCTGAGGCCTCAGGAGCTCTACGTCTTGTACATCAGGGAGTGTGTACAGGATTAAACACCAACCAGGTAAAAATCAAGTAAATCTCTGGATCGGAAGTCAACCTACAGTGCGTTCACTCAATCCTGTCACCAATAACACCTCTTCAGGACCTGATCTGTAGACTTTCAAATGTATTTTCAGTACAATTAGTTTCTGCCTTCAAACTTTCAGAACAAATAAAGTGCTTGTGTGATTTTCTTTACTCAGGATTAAATAAAAGATGACTCAACACTGGTGGATTTATCCAGGCTGTCAACTACTAAAAGAAAATGAATAAAATAAACAATCAAAGGATGATATTTAAATCTGTAACTTGGATCATCCAGTTAACAAAAACCTACATATGTACAGGTATAAACATAGTGACTTCTGCTGGTGTCATTACGTATGTCTAACAAAAGCAGCTGCAGGCTAATTAAAGTTGAACTTTTTTTGTTTATCAGCCACATTTTCATGTTAAATCCAACATCTGTCCTGAAGGTGAGTCAACAGCTTCAGCTCAATCTCTCAAGTCTCATTAAAACTTGTCATCTTCCTCTTCAAAAGAAGAAGTGTAAAAACGCAGCAATTTTCACATTTCTGAAAAGCATGACACACACGTAGGAATAATGCATATAGGTAAAGTGATGATTTGATTATATATAGGGAGCGATGAGGTATAGTGTATGTTGGACAGTAAAACTGCAATTAATTTCAATACTCAACCAACACGACAACAACAATGGGAAACATGTGAATTAAAAAAAAAAACAACTTTTTTATTGTCATGCCTATTCTATTGATATACACACTCACTGGCCACTTCATTATGTACACCTGTGCAATCCGATACAACAACTCTGCCATAAATTCTACTATAATGAAGCGTATGCATTTTCAGTTTTTGTTAACATTGTCAGAAAGGTGATAATTCTACTTCATGTATATTATTGAGGTCGTAGTGGGTGGTGGTGATGTACTGGAGTACATTATATTGAAAAGTGTTCCTAATATTTTGCCCCCTCATGTAAGTCAGTGGAGTGGACAAAATATTAGAACCATCCACTACAACGCAGCTGGTCTACGCAGCCTTAAAACAGGTAAAAAATACATACAACTGTGTAAAAAATGAGTACAATTTGTTTAAAAATGATTGAAATAAATACCTCATAGTACCAGAGGCAATGTGACTGTATTTTTCAAAGTATCCTTCTTGAAATCTCCTCAGAAAACCCAGCTGGCACACAACGATGACAAACTCGTTACCTTGTAGGTAAAAAAAACCTGCTCTGCCCCGCCTATGTGACGTGTCGCGTCCATGCCTGATGTATTTCAGCTGTTAGGGAGACAGAAGTCGTCTACTTTTTTCTTCTTTCAGTTGCAAATGTCTGGTCACTCTTGGCACTGTCACTGCTTTACATTTTGAGTAAAAAAAGACACTTTGGGTCGCAGATATGTGCAAAACACAAACCAGTAAAGATGTGTGTTTGAAGTGTGTCTGTTTAGTTAGAAGCACTTGAGATGGACAACTGAAAAACGCAGCTGTATTAGACTCCAGTAGGGAGACCAGAGCACCACTTTGGTTTCGAATGCATATTTAGAGCATGTGAAGGAGGTGTATTCAAGTTAAAATGCCAGAGTTCAGTTCCAGGAAATAGTACCTCCGACTTTATACTTTTCTTTTTCCAGGAAACAGTAGTTTTAGTTTGATCCATGTTTATGTATGTTTATGAGTCATGTAGTGTTGTTGTTTCCACCCGAACACTCATCATCAGGTTTGATTCGACTCCTCCTCTCAGGTAGATGTTGTGACAATCAGTGAAAACACTGGCTGGACTCTCCGCACATGACGCAGATGCAAGGTAAAAAAAAAAAAAAACTTTAAATATTCTGACATTGTTCAGTCAGAGTACCTCTGATTTCCCACTTGTGTTTACTCAAACAGTAAGCCAACCGTTATCTATTATGACACACACACACACACACACACACATACATACTGAGTGAAAGAGGGATGGAGAGATGAGGATAGGAGCTTTTATGAAAGGATATAGAAGGTGAACAGGCTGCGGATCAAATCTCTCTTTTGTCTGTGGTTCCCAGCTGTCAGGTTGTCACACGGTCAAGAAGACACACACACACACACCTACATACAAATGATGGGACAAACACCCTGAGGCCAAAGCTTTGGTTCAAATATTAAACTTTTAATAAGCACCAGCTCTTAGTTTCTTTACCTGTGCGTCCTGCAGCTGTGTGTGTGTATGTATATACATGTGTTGATGTGTAAATGCATTTGAGGAAATGTACCTGTGTTTGCTTCAGACTACAAAGTGTTTCCAGTCACAAAGGAAGCCTCAGTTGGGTAGAAAAATGCAAATCTGTGTTCAGTTCTGCAGACGGCCTCGGGATGAAGCCCCATGAACACAGACTATGAACAGAATGTAACAATAGAAAGAAATGATTCCTCATTTAGCGTCTCTCTCTGACCGGGTCACACAACAACGCTGAATACAATGTTTACACCAACAGCCTCTGAGTAGAAAAATAGTAAAGTGCATATCTTCCAGGATATTAGGATTGACACTATTTTATTAACGGGTTACATTAAAAAACAAAAAGGAGCATTACTAGGTGTTTCGCACGTTGTTTGATCAGATTCGCTCTGTGCCTGGTGAGTCTTTAAATAGTCAGGTGCTGATAAACAGAAGATCCCACAGGTTCACACACAGAATCCCATTTCCCAATACAAATGCACTTAAAAATTAAACAACACGCAATAGTGACACCTTACAAAATTAGATATAAATATACATTTCTGTTAGAGTCATTTCCACAAAATAATGAGATAGAATTAATATTAGAGTACAAAATGCATAATAACACCATCCCATCTGTAATACTGCAGAGGATGAGTGAATCCAGAATGCATACCTTTACATAAAATATTAAATATCATAGAGTATAAAATACACAAATTTCCTTAATAATGGAGAAAAGTAGAAGCATTTATATATATACATTAGAGGAAAAAGGGGTACTATAAAAAATGCATTATACATTTCATTATAATACATTTCACAAATAGGAGGAGGTGAATACTATTACAGACTAGATATAATCATCTTAATAAAGTGGAGGAAAAGGGGTTGTGTCAAGTTTTAGTGGCTCAACTTTACCTACATCATTTTTTTGCATATCTTTATACCTTTGAATGTATTCTTATTTTTAATGAATACAACATGGCACAATTAGATTCTTATATCACACACACACACTTGGAATCACACAAAAACATTTCCAGCTGAGTCACTGATACAAATCAACAACATTATGGACATTTTGAATGGAGTCTGAAGAGCGTCACCTCTTGAACATTATATACATGTGTTAATTGTAAATTATAAAAAGATATTTGAACTATGCATTAATTAACTAGTTACAAAGTTAAAATGACTATTAAATGATCACTATTATCACACTGTTACTAAATAATGACAGTTAAGCCTTTTTTAAATTGCAGGATATATATAATCCTACAATTTCAATTTTGGACAGGAAGCATATAAGATCTCACCACTGTCATGTCCTCAAGACACTAAATGTGTTACGTAATTGTTCCTATACATTAAAAGGGACCTATTATGCTCATTTCCAGCTCTGTATTTTTATTCTGGGACTCCACTAGAGAAGCTTTGCATGATTCACAGTTCAAAAAACTCGTTATTTATCTTATACTGGCCCTTTATTCAACCCCTCAGTTCAGCCTCTGTCTCTAACAGGCAGTATTAGCTCCTGTCTCTTTAAGACCCCCCCTCCTGATGAGCCTACTCTGTTCTGATTGGACAACTTTCCGGAAGCCAGCCGAGGGGCAGCCATATCAGAGTTGTGTAAAGTTACCGTTGATGCGAACCCAACATTTCCTGCTTTACTGCTTCATATTAAAAGCTTTTAAATGACTTTTATTGTGAACAATTTACATGAAATTAAACGTGTTCCTCACAAACTTAGAGCTTCATTAGCGGCGCTAAAAAATGGTCGACACAACAACATATGGAGATATTTGGAGCAATCAGTTCCACGGATCGGTTAGAAATCATGCAGGGAGGACTAGTACAAGCAGACACAGCTGCAGTGATGATATTTGATGAAGAACTGCAGACGACCAGCGCACCTCCAACAGGTAAATTACTTACTTTACTTTGTCCTGCTGTGTAATGGAAAAACACTCACAGCATGCTAGCTCGATTTGAGTCATGGCTCTGCTCGGCAACCCCCCCAAAACAACGGAAAAACACCATAATGTCAGCGGAGCAGAGCAGTGAACTCATGAGCTGTGCATGGAGCAAATGACCATATAAAGAAGTCCAACACAAGCCGACATCAACTCGGGCTGAAAGAAAAAACTGTTGGAAACCCGACAGTTCAGAGCAGTCTGAAGCCGATGCTTTTTGCTCACAGGGATTACTGCTACATATGTTTACTTCATTATTTGACACTTTGGCCACGTTTAACATGAAAATCCGACATTGTAACATTATATATATGACTGAAAATAAGGAAAATAATAAATAAATTAATAATAGGTCCCCTATAAAATGGAAAATGTTGAGAAAATGTTGAGAGAATTAACAGATTTGTAAATAGATTATGAAAACACTTTGTAAATTGAACTTTTTATTTAATTTACTTGTGAGTTTTTCTATCAAATTCCATTACAAAACTCATGTTAATTAAGCCCTCAGCACAGTCAGTACTCTGAATGATTAAAGTTGAGATGTGATTATGATTTAGTTGGATTTTTGCTCTTTAACATATATATACATATATATACACTGTTTAAACTCACTTACACCAGTAAAACATTTTACACTCACACACTTCACTGTGTTATGCAAACTGCTCTCTCCATGGACGTACCTCATTATTGTTTGGTGTGTGTGTGTACAGTCTCTCATTTAATCCCCACAAGTAATTTGGCTTCCACTTGTTCTAAAACAAAAGAGTTCCCTGATATTCAGTCGGATATTTGTTCAGGTATCTGAAATGAAGTTTGGCTCAGTTGAGAATCAGTTTAATCTGCTTCCTAAACAAATTAGCAGCACTGCAACAGCGCTGGTTCCTCTCCTGGATGGATTTCTTGTGCAAGCAGCTAATTGGACTGAGATTGTTCTGCGCTCAAGGAATTTGCTGCGTTCACTTTGTTACATTAGATGTTTGTAAAAAAAGTTCATTAGGCTTTAAACAGAATTGACGTTGTAACAGATACATAAGAGGGAGCCTGTTTTGTATAATGAGAGTAGATAAGTTTAACTTTGCTCTGCATGAAAAATGATTTAGAAATTATTTATAACAATTACTTAAACAGTAAAATGGGGAAGAAATACTTTTGTCTGTATTTTTTTTCATTGTTGCTGGTTTGTAACTCTGCGATTGTGCAGTAAATGGAGGTAAGATTAACATTTCAACTTTAGAGTTTTTGATTCACAAGATTGTAGGAGAAAGTGTTGGGGTTAAAGGTCCAATAAAATGAAAAATGCATTTTCCAGCAACACTCCTCAGATTTCTTGTTGGTGCACGCCAAAGAAATGTCAAAATACCTTCACATATATATACAAATCAAACCATTTTCTCTTTCTGTAGAATATCCATTTATATGATGACTGCATTCATAGAAATATTTTTCAAAGAATGTGACCATAGATATCGGTGACACTTCTCAAATCTACCATCATATAAAACATGCAGGTCTTGTACTGTACTGAAGCTGATCTTGCACCTGTAACATGGTTGAAGGTGTGAATCTGGTTCAATTTGCGACACCACCGACACCTGCGAGGGTTTCAGTAAACTTCCAAATAATTTAAGAGGTTTTAGTTCAACTTCCAACATCTTTTATTCAGAAATTCATTAAACCACATTAGACAAATACGATTTCAAGATTTCTCCCGGAAGATTCACTTTTAGAATCAAGTCAAGACAGAAATCTTTTTTCTAAAGTGCTGATTTTCAAGACATTCGTGTGATGTGTGTGTCACAGTTTTTTAAAATTCTCAGTCAAAATTTTTTATGTCTTAATGTGAGGTTTAACACGTTTTAACACCTTAAAATGTTTTAAATCTAGGTTAAATCTGCACATACTGTGTAAAATTAGCTACATCAACCAGTTTTACAAAGCTGGTGCAATTGAACGGTATCTTTTTTTCTTGTGCTGACATGATAAATATAAAATTTATCTGAAAATACACAAATTATCAACAATTTGAACCTTGTATCTTTAGTTTCTTAAATCGCTGCTTTACCAACACTAAAATCAAAGACATGTGGTTGTGAGGTTTTTTAACTTTGTATGAAGGCTTCTTACATGTGGAATTAAACTTCCCATGTAAACAAATATGGTATTTATCATTTTTTATAGAATTTTAAATGACATGCCTATAATATTTTAAAGTGGGGACGAACCTGGAATAAATCTACAATTATTTTAAAATCTAGATCCAAATTTTAAGAGGGCAGAATTCAAAGCTCTTGTCTAGATTGTGTATTCAAAGTTATTCTGCAGAAGTTCAGCAGTGTGTGTGTGTGTGTGTGTGTGTGTGTGTGTGTTTTCAGTTTATGAAAAGCTTCTTAGAGCGGGATTAGGATCATCATTGTCCACTGGCTTATGATACTACAAGGATTATGTTACTACAAAGATATGTTTAGCAACACATCCCAGAACTCACACACCCACACTGGCCCTGTATGGAGGGATGCAGCTTAAAGATTTCTGGGCTCTGCTGCTGCTGCTGCTGCTGCACCGTTAGCATCTGCACATTTTCAATTCAAAACATTCGTCAGTGGTTTAACTCTGATCCATGCGAGATTTCACTGCATGTAGAGCACAATGTCAGCTATGATGATACAATTATGATATGATGAATTGCTTACGCTGCCGTTAGAGATGATTCATTGCAATAACAAAAGGTACTGTGAGGTGCCAGAAGAAACATGTGATTTAAAGTAAGTTTCTGCAACGTATTGGCCCAAATGTAAGACAATGCTGCTTTTATGTAAATCATGTTTGAAATGGTGGGGGTGTTCTCGTTTTCCAGGACTATACATTCACAACAGCGGATTTTTCTTTTGAACAGAGCAAACAGCAGCTTTTGTGTCACATAATAAGCATGTTACCTTAAGAGTCCATTGTATTATGGGTTGTTTCTAACCTTAATGTTGCTATGCTAGTGAGTCTCTTTAGTTGCTGGTGATGGAGACCCAAACACAGACCTGCACTGAGTCTGTTCTGTCACCATTTGTTTCAGGTCTGTGAGTCAATATAATACTCAGGGTTCCCACACCTTCTTAAACTTCAAATTCAAGGACTTTTCAAGAATTTTCCAGGCCTGATTCCCTCAAATTCAAGGAGCAAACAGCATAGTTTGAGACACAGATCAAGGTTAATTAATGTGACAACACAGACTTTTTATAATGAGAGCTGACAGGCGTTACAGAAACTCAAAGACTACGTGCCTTCTCTGACACAGCACAGCAAAACAATTTCAATGACCCATGTCAATTTATGTCTGCTTTCAAAAACTTTCAAGGCCTTGATTTTTTTTCAAGGATTTCAAGGACTCGTGGGAACCCAGAATACCTGAGTGGATCTGAGTGGAGAAAACATTTTCTTAGGATATGATGGAGAACTTGAACTGTGAAGAGCATAAAAATTGACACGTAAAGCTACTTTTTTTTGTTGACATTTTGGATTGGGTCCAATCCCCAGGTCTACTTCTGGCAGCCTTTGGGTCACTTTTCTTAAGAATTAAATTATGCATGCTGGGTTCGGGTAGGTTTTCATTCACAATGCAGTTGTGTCAAACTGCCCAGCAAGACAAGTTTACCTGCAGGAGAGGAAGACTTGGAGGGCTCATGTTCTGTGTTACAGAGGGGAAAAAATGGAAATGAGTGGAAAGCATAAACTTTCAAATGGTGAAGATACAATATTTGGTGTCACAGAATGTCAGGACACAAGAGGGCAAACCCAAGAAGGCAGTTTCTATCCTGACACTGACAGCTTACTGTTGTTGGACAGAAGAGTAAATGGTGAATTTGTGAGTGAAAAACAGTATTATTCAGACCTGTTACCAATGCCGTTATTCAGCTGAAAGCTTTAGAAATTGCCTTTGTTAAAATAGAATTAGAAATAACAATAGGCTGTATTTTGATGTGTTTTTGTTGTTGTTTGTTTTTTTTACTGGACTTTTTTTTACTGATTTTCTGTATTTTTACCAAGCGGCAACCTCTGGGGCTGTAAAATGAAGCCAATACGGAAGTGCCAAAAACTGCAGTTCCTTGAATGACCACTTGAGGCTCCAAAAGCGAGTCAATCCCCATAGACCTCCATGTTAAAATGCCCAACTTTACAGCAGAAATAAACATGTTTACAGCCTGGTACAAAAAATGGTTTTGGTCTCTGTAGCTAATTTCCTCTTTCATGACAACTGTACGGGGGGTGAATTTTTTTATAACTCACCTGTTTAAATTTTATTAAGCCGTAAAGTTATGCATAATGAAGGACATGGCTGCTGACAGGTCCGCCAGCCGCTAGGTGGCTTGTTTCAGCCATTCGGCCTGCCTCTTTGCCCATTTTTGATCGGCTGGGAGTTAGGCAGCGTCACGCACTGCCAAGATGGCGACGGCCGGAGTGGCTCGCTTTGAGCTTCAAAACCGCTCTTCAGAAACCAACGAGTGACGTCATGGTGATTACGTCCATATTTTCATACAGTCTATGATTTTTACTTAAATAATTGTATAAATCCGGGTAGCCTTAAATTCACGCCAGTACAGTGTTATTTGCTGGTTTGGTATGAATTGTTTATTTTTCAAACTTGGGAGAGAAATGAAAGAGAAGTTGTTTTTTTCACACACGAGTGACCACATCAATTACACTGAATTTAGCCAAATAGTCATAAACATTACACCTTGAAGAAATTAAAAAAAAGGCAAAACCATAAACGCACCAATTTAAATAGTGACTCTAATATCAATTATCTGTCCGTGTGAACGTGTAAACACACTCAAGGACAAACAAACAGCCAGTGGAGAGAGGAGAGAGGTCAAATCACTAGTTCAGGTGTGGAGTTATTAATAAAAGCTGGACCACCGACTCCCACCTTGAGTCAACATTGGCCATCAGTCACAATGACAACGGCGAGCAGATTTCTAGGACGGCAGCAGAAACAAAGAGACAGAAACAGAGAGAGAGAGAGGTGGTTGAGGCTAGTGAAGAAGAAAAGGGAGGGAGGGGAGGGAGGGAGGGGAGATACATTGTTACAGACGGGCTGGCCTGCGGCGCTTCCCGGTAAAAAAATCCTAAACCGAACAGACAGACAAACACAACCGTATAAAACCATCTCAACCGCCATATGGCTTCGGGGAGATGTCCTTGCTGTGTCCCTCAAAACACCCTCCCTCCCTCCCTCCCTCCCTCTCTCTCTCTCTCTCTCTCCTCTACTCCCGTCTCTTCATTCCTCTCCGCCGACAGACCCCCCTCCTGTCTCTCTAATTTCGGTGCCTTTTGAAGTTCGCCGGTGGTTGCGTGGCGTTGCTGACTCTCCCCCCCCCGCCCCCACCTCTGAACACCAGCACCTTCAAGCTAATCTGGATCTCCGATGGCGACAGCGGTCACCTGGGCAGCGCTGATAGCGAGCTGGAGCGTCATTAACATTTACCGTATCTCATGTTTTTTTAAATATGAGCAGGTAAACATGACGTGAATGCCGTTTGAAAAAAAATTCCAGAGAGGAGGCAGACTTCATGACTGTCAGCATGTTTGTCACATAAAGTATCATTACAGTGATGTCAGAAAAAAACCAAACCTGCAGTGCTTTTGTAATACTTTTCACGATTACTTTCCATTGATCACAACTATTCATGAAGGTTATTTATCTCAGTTTCAGGAAACAAAGTTATTCCAGGACAGAAAACTTTTTAATTGCAATGTGTGTTTTTTTTCATACTAGCAAACATTTTTACCTTTTTCAGTGGAATAGCAGCAGCAATAACGTCCTGGTTTTTTTTGTACAGTCCTTTTATGGGAGACAGCAAACTTTGCAATTAGTAGCTCACTTGCTTGTCATCATTTGATTCAAATTTCACCAAAAAGCGCTGCCGAGATCAGGAAGATCTCTATACGGGAGAAAAACAATATTTTCTGCTTTAGATTTTGGAAAAATATTTTGCTCTTTGTCTGTCAGTATGTATCCTTTTCCAACATGGTGCCATTCTATTTCTGCTGTTTCAGGTAAACATTTGGTTTCATATTCCACATCAAACTCTATCTCTAAGAAGTTACATTTATATATGACTAAATATGTTGCGTAATCGCTGCCGGGATTATGTCCAAATAAATGAACAACATTAATATATCAGACTGAAGTCGAACGAGGTTCACATCCTGGTTAAGTTTACGCAACAAAAGGACTTTAGTTGAGGTATAGTGTAAGATGGTGGTTTCGTTTAAATGTTAATAAAACATGTTGTGATTTAAGTCACTGCAGAGTTTTTTCTGTATGAAACAAAGACCACAATCTTTCTCTAAACGTAACCAAATGCTGCCTGAACATAATCATAAAAAGTTTCAAGTTTGCTGTAGTTTCTACCAGCAGATACTGTGCTGCAAGATCAGATATTTTGGTGGGAAAAAAGGAACTATGTTGTCTCTCAACATTTCGCTCATACATAAACATTTTTGCAACTTATCAGATACATTAACAACATTTTCTCATTATGTTGAGGAAAAACATCATTCAGCCTGCATTACATTTCTAGAAAAACGTATTTGCTGTTTCAAATGAGTCATATATGACGGTAATTTCTAAGAGAAAGTGTTGTCATTGTTGTTACTAGTTAGATGTAATGGAAGTATTTGTTATAAAGTATCTCACTGGAACTTTTTAAGGAAAAAAAACAAGAATGTTGGCAAAATAAATGATCATACTGATACCTAAATATTTACTTCACAGTCCGATTCTGACAGCAGACCCATAACTGATTCATTATCTACTCTGTGTATTTCATTCGAAGCCATGGGGTATGGAGTGTATCCCAGCATGCACTGGGTAAGAGGCAGAGTACATCCTGCACAGGTCATCATCTCCTGTTCGCTCCACTTGACTCATCATAAACACTGTTTCGTTTTTTTTTCTGTGGGAGTCAAACTAATCCCATAAAATGCTGACTATATTTACTTTTTTTATGCAGTACCTCCTGATCAGTGGGCTGTTTTTAAAAATAGATTTAAAAGGTCAAACTTTTCACCAACATCTCAAAACTGAAAATGTCATGATTCTGTTTTCCAGGGTTGACTGACTGGCCTCAAATGTCCTCACCTGAGAAAGACACAAAACAAACAACCATGCTTAAGTTAAAATATATGATGGGCTGTTGAATGTTAAACCTGCATTAACTGATTGTTTTTGGCCACAACGCTGACATATAATCAGCTTTTAAGTTGATATGTTGAACTTGTTAGCAAACAGTTGTTTATTTCCACATCCAGCAGTTACGGAGCAACATCATCATTCATGTGGAGTCGTGTTTCTGTCCACCTGATGAATGTGAGTCCAATATTCACTCTCTTTTAGCTCTGTTTTTGGTCTCCACCAACTCCTGAGGGAAATATCTGGTTCTTCAGCTGCTAAATGCTCCACTATGTTCACCAGCTAGTCTCCAGCTAACTGTGTCTGTAAAGCTCAGTAAAGCCGAGGGAAGCAGAGTCTCTGATAAACTCTCTGTAGGTTCATCACCATGAATCAAGCCCAACACATTACACACTGTCATTTCACACAATATTTTTATTTAACCTCTTAAAATCCACCGGGTTGCCGGCGACCTGCTTAAGCCAGTTGTAAGCGGTAGCGTCACGCAGTAATGAGTCAAAGCAATTGGCACAATTTGGCCAATTGGAGATGATTGGAGAGGTTCGGGGACACCACAAACTAAAAACCCTAGCTCCCATAAGGTTAGGCCTAGAGGTCTGGAATTTTATACAGGTTGACAAGATGTAGAAGGTTTATGTTGTTCTGCATAGTTCTGGCATAAAGCATGTCCTAATTATTGTTATTCAAATATAACTCATTATAGACAAGGACCAAAAACACTTTTTTGAGCCTTATTTGAACTGATGTAGTTTTGTTTGTTTTAGCTACATGCTAAACAAACACATTTCCAGAAACCAGAAGATGTCACTTGTCAAATGAAGCCTAATACATGCATCATAGCCTTACAGTTCTTCTGTTAGAGGCTTTTCCATTTGAGTGTGCCAAATAGGCAAAAATTCTATAAAAAGGGTGGATGTTAAGGGGTTCAAATATTAAATATAGCCAACATGTTATTGGCTTTTATTCACGTTGGTGTGTTTTGCTGTAATTTTTCCAGACCTTTGTGTAAAATTTGTATGAATAAGTGTGGGTAACCCTGGTATATACCTGCATATAAACTGTATACTGTATCTGCACATGTGTGTGTGTGTGTCTACAGTTGGCTAACTTGTTCATGTGGCTGGAAAAAAAACACCAGCCCTCAGTGATTGGAGGTTAAAGCACAGGCAGCACGGTGGCTTGTTATGGTGTGTGTGTGTGTGTGTGAGTGTGTCTCATTCCTTTGATTTGTTTACACGGCGGTCATCCACAGACACCCAGCCATGCTTGGCCACATTAAACCTCTTCTACTAATCTGCCACCTCGATTAACGCCAGCTAAGTGAGGGACACACAAAAGCACACATTCTGTACAGAACCAACACACACACACACAGACAAAAACACACACACATACACAAGTGATTTGGCATTCACTGGTCCAGACAGGCTAATCTCTCTGACTGCAGATTGGAGTGTGTGGTAGCCAAGCACTGAGGGATCAGAGCATAACATCACCTCTGCAGAACTCTGGAAACCTAACAGTAACAGTTTTATGAAAAGAAAACAAAAGAAAAGGCTTTATTTTGAAAATAAAAAGCCACTGAAGCAGTATCAACACGTTGTAAGCTTCTCTAGCTTGCCTTTTGTATATATGTCCAATAAAGCCTACTTGTTTTTTAAAGGGTAATTCCAGTATTTTTCAACCTGGACTGTGTTTTCCCATCATTTGGGGTCTAAATGACTAATGGGGACAAAAATGTTTGGAGCTGGTCCTGTATTGAGCGAGATCGCTTCAGCCTGCAGCCGCAAAACGGGCTGCAATGTAATCCTTGGGGGCAATTGTACCCGTCAATGTACGTCCACTAAAAGTGCTTCTATTTGCTACTGACAGGCTTTCATTGAAGTGTCCTTCAATGAAAGTAAACACAGGAACTAGCCACCTGTAGCAGCATTGTGGCTAACTGCATAGGGAACAACATAGGGGGCAGTTTGCCAGCTAACCAAACCACCCACATATTCATCTGCGCACGCCGGTTTGTTTGCATGTATGAGGCTGACTCTCACAGCGTTTGGGCTGTAAGGAAACTACTAAATGCAATGATGGATTATCCCATAGACTATCATGAGGGCGATCATGAGTCATTTCACTTTGACTGGCCAACCGTATTTATTTGAGCCGGGGTACACGGACAGGAGATAAGGCAACAGGACCATCAGGAACATACAGTAATGTTAACGGTTACCTCAGAGAAACTGCTGGTATTCCTGCAGTCGCTGCTCTCCTGACGAGTGAAGAGGGAAACATTTTCTGCAGTGTGGGACCTGTTGCCGCCAGACTCAGAAAAGTGTCCACAGATGAGAGTAATCCTAGCTCTGTAACTACTACAGAGGGATTTACACGGTTATCAACATTGCGTCCTGGAGATGGCCTTCGGTTCAGTAACTCCATGATTTGACACAATCTCATCATTAAAATTAACTTAAGCACCTTTACTCATCATGCAGCAGTTGAAATTAGACTGTAAGAGACCTAGGGAAACCATTTACAGCAGCATAATTAGCTCCACAAACCAGCTTATTGGATGCAGTGCAGCACTGACAAGTCCTAAACAAACAAAACAGCCTTAAAACTTAAATTTTAATCAAGCTCTCTTCATTATGCTGTAAATTCTCACCCTCCTGTAATTCAGAGAGGAGTATCTCGGGGTGTAATTCCTTAATGAGTGTGAGGGGGAAAAAAATGACACAATATGTTAATTGCCTCATGCAAGAGGAATGCAAACATCTAATTTAAGAAAATTAATGTGAGAGGGGGAGCTACTGTAATACTGTAATAGCAGGGAAGACAGCAAAGGTCAGGAGGCTCTGTCAGCTAACAGGAGATGCGTGTCTGAGGCCTCAGAAGCTGGCTGTGCTGCAAAGAACTCAAAAGTCTTCAGGACAACTTATCAGCAAAAGAAGTGTGGCAACGTCTGTCTAGGATGTTGAATGAAGCTCCAGCAAGCAGATAAACACACAGCAGAGGTTAAAACACTCCAACATGCACGTGTCCACGTCTGTATTTACTAGAAGCTCTGTCAGTAATGGACTTTATCCAGTTTTAAGCCACATTTTTACGATAAACTCTTTAGATTTTGGTCATTTTTAACTACATCTTTTAACAGGATAAAGGATTTTAGTCATGAGACATGGATTTTAATGACTGCTCATAGCGGTGACAACACGACATCCAGCTGCTCTGGTTGGCCTCTGCCCGCCAAACAGCACCGGAGAAACACCAGTTTTTAATGGGAGACTGGTTTATTCAGTGTTTTTGCCGGTTTTGATCATCCGGTCTGGTTGTCTGGGCAAGGAGGAGACCTCTGTGGATTGTTTCAGCTCCTGCTCAAAAAAACTCCCGGATGACGATCGCTGAGGGAGTCCTGACTGGGGGAGGCTGACTGCAGAACTACCTGACACCAACAACCGGGAGGAAACCACAGCTATTTAACCTGCTTTTCAGAGGCTGATCCACTGCAGCAGGCCCAGTTTTTGGGCCTGTGCTGGTAAGTCTCATTCCCTATAGGACCTTCTGTGTGTACTGGGTCTGTTTTCAAGTCTACTTTCCGCTGTGGGTAAGTCTCGCCTTGCTTACTACACCAAAGACAGTAGCATTTACCCCTGTCACGGCTCCTTTTACTGGCCATAGCTGTTGCAGTCACCATTGGACTCCATAAGTCACACCTCCACTCACCTCACCATCCGGATGCGACAGCTGTCTCCACCTGACCCATAAAATCTCTGAGTTGGAAGGGAGAATATCTATCCTGCTCCAGATCAAAGATGAAGAACGGATCCTTGACTCTTTGATCGCCATGAGCCCCGCTGTCACCACCACAACACCAGAGAACCAGACTCTTTCATCTCATGTCTGGATGTTGCCGCTGCCCAGGGGGCAGACCACTGGACCCAGCAGGTAGCTAAGACCAAGGCCCTGGTTAGCTCCACTCCTCGCCAGAGTAGCCTCGCCACTCCTGCTGCCTGTAAGGGTAAACATGGTGGGAAGTTCCCCTTTCGTTCCTATCCACCCCTGACCAACAAATTTTCCATCTTGGACGAATGAGACTTCCCTCCAGTCACCAGTCACCACATTCCCCCATCAACTCTGGAGTCTGATTGCCCCTTGTCACCGTCTCCATGACGCCCCCTCTTCATGACCCCACTGCATGCAGTTCACCCTTTGTCTGGTTCAGGCCTGATCTCAATGACACCTTCTCCCAGGAGGAGGACTTCAAGTCTTCCTTGTCCAATCCCCAATTCTAATAATCTTGATATTTTTTTATGATTACTGAGACATGGCTGTCACCAGGAGACACTGATCCCCTGATTGAGGTTATGCCCCCTGATTTTGCATATTCTCACAGTCCCAGGTCTTAGGGTTTTTTATTAGTTAGGTCTTAAGTGCCATCCTGTTACTTTTGGTAATTTTATTTCCTTTGAAGTGTTAAGTTTCTTAATCACTGGCCCTACCCCTCCCCCTTACTCTGCATCTTAATTTATAGGCCTCCTAAATCTGTTCATTTCATTTCTGAGTTTTCTGAGCTTTTATCTATTGTTATGCCAGGGTGCTTATTCTTGGTGATTTTAATATTCATGTATGTTGTCCTTCCCATCCCCTCACCTCTCTCTGTTTTTTAGATCTTATAGTGTCTTTTAACCTCATTCAGTCAGTTAAAAGGGCCACACATCCTAAAGATCACACCTTAGATCTGGTTCTCTCATCTGGTTTCTCTCTCTCGGAGGTGTTAATTTGGTGGATATGCTGGTTACTGACCGTAAAACTGTTGTTTTTAAGGTTCCACTACAGCTCTCTATTCTTAGTCTCCATCCTACAACACATTCATGCATTCTCAGCGCTGCAGCTAAATTGTGTAATACTTTTAATTCATCCTCCTTTAATTCCACTATATTTCCTCACAATCCAGATGATCTGTTAAATTCATTTAACGATCAGTGCCTATCCATCCTTGACCAAATTGCACCATTTGAAACTAGGAAACAAGTATCAAATAACCTCCCCTGGTTGAACAATCACACTTGAGCCCTTAAACGACACTGTAGATAATTTGAACATCATTGAAAGGTAAATAAGTCTGAAATAGCACATAACCCTTCAAAAACCAAATGTTAATTTATCAGAAAGCAGTTAAGGATGCAAGATCGGCCTATTTCTCTGATTGATATCCAGAAATCACCACAATCCTAAAGTTGTCTTTAGGGTAATTGATTCGGTTATTAGTAGTCCCTCCACTTCTCTTTACCTGATGGTGAGCTGTCTGAAAATTTTTCTTAATAAGGTGGAGAGTCCCAAATGCAGCCCGACCATTGTATTCTTTCTATTTCTCATGTTAGTTCTGCCTCTTTTTCCTAGTTTTGACTCACAATTTCATTGTTAGAGGATGCAGTCTCCCATATGAACTGCTCCTCCTGCATCTCAGACATCATCCCCACTTAACTGCTAAAGGAGGTATTTTCCACTGTCGGCCCTGTTATTTTGCAATTTTTTTTTTTTTTTTTTTTAATCAATTCTCTGACTTCTGGTTCTTTTCCAAACAGTTTTAAGCATGCCATTATTTACCCATTGCCAAAGAAACCTAATTTGCCCCCCCCTGCCCTTAAGTAACTACAGACTAATCTCCAAATTGTCTTTCTTATCAAGGTTTTGGAGGACATAATCTCATCCCGACTGATATCTTTTATGAATAATAATAGTGTTTTCATCTGGGTGGTATTCTAGAAAGCATGTTTAGTGAAAACTCGTAAGTTTGTTAACCCTGAGACGAGGGAAACTGAGTTTTCAGTTCCAGAAACAGAGGTAACTTAAACTCAAGGTCAGTTACCATGGTAACTCACTGGCAGGTTTTCTTCTCCTCTACCGGCCTGATGCTCTGCTCCTCTGTTTGTGCTTACTATGACAGTCACTTTTATTACAGTCATAGTCATTTTATGTACTGTCAGTCACTTTGTTTACGGTTTAGTCACTTTACTTATTGTCATTGCACATTCCTTTTGTGTTGTGGAATTATTCATCTACTGCATCAACAATCTCCATTTTTGTATTTCTTAGATTATTTTAAGATTCAGACATTAATCTAACATGTTTCATAACCGCCTGAGTCACATTAACTGTATTTTAACATTTGACATTGCAGTAGAAGATACAAAATACTAGAGAAGTAAAAGAAGCAAAATACATGAAAGGTGGTTTGTGGAGAGTTGTGTGTGTGTAGCACCTCTGCTAATTAAAGAAACACAATTTGATTATGGACTAATCTGTGTGCTGAAATGTGGAGGAAAGAATGAAACATTGAAAACTGCTCCGCCCACTCAATCAGACACAAAACAAGGGTAAATTGCACCCTTTATGGGCATGTTTGTGCCGTCATATCATTAGCGCAATATTGTGATTCGGACCTTGAGACAGGCCAGATAGCGGTTGCAAATGATGCGCAATTCATGGTGCTATGAGCAGCCACAATCCATTCATTGTGAATTTGCCACTCAGTCTTTCTGCCACTTGATGGCTGTAACCACAGTTACTTCCTCCTGCATCAGGACTGCTCACATGTGCCACCTGGTGGTTATTGGTCTGCACTGCAGCTAGTGCTGAAATCAGCTGGTTAAAATACAAGTCCCCCCCTCCCTATTTGCTGCAGCCATGCAGCTTTACCGCCGTGGTAATCGCATCAAACGAAACGAGTGACATCTGTAGTTCTTTTAGATTTAAGTGCCACATTTGACACAGTTGATCATGGTATCCTCTTACATCGCTTGGAAACTTGGGAAACTTAGCTTATTACACTCATACCTCTCCAACAGAACTTTTTCTGTTGCTCTGGGTCATTCTGCTTCCTCGATGGCTCGATTGAGTTGTGGTGTCCCTCAAGGTTCCATTCTTGGCCTCCTTCTGTTCTCTACATACATGCTGCCTCTTGGCCATGTTATTCAGAATCATAATGTGTGATACCATTTTTATGCTGATGACACTCAGTTGTATTCGCCCTTAAAATCCACAGATCCTAGCAGTAAATTTAATGATGATAAGTCCGAGGTCATTCTGTTCAGTCCCCCAAATTCAATCAGCTCTTTTGGTGCTAATCTGGGCCATATGTCAAATAATATTAAGCAGGCTGCTAGGAATCTAGGGGTAATATCGGATAATAAACTCTGTTTTTATGATCAAGTCAAACATGTTGTTGGGTTTCTCCCAGCTCAAGATACTCACTAAATAATGCCGTTTTTATTAATTACTGATTTAGTTTTACATGCTTTTATCTATTCTTGGCCTGATTATTGCAACACACTTTACTCAGGTATCAGCCAGGACTCACTCTACTGTCTCCAATTAGTACAAAACACTGCTTTTTGACTTATTACTAGGACAAAAAGGTATGATCACATTACCCCTGTGCTTGCCTCCCTACACTGGCTACCTGTTAGATTTCACACTGATTTTAAAATCTTATTGCTCACTTTTAAGGCTTTAAACGGCCTTGCACCTACATACATGTCTGACTTATTGACCTGGCATGTGCCCTCTCGGCCGTTAAGATCCGCGGATGGAGCCCTGCTGGTTACTCCAACGGTTTGTGACTATTGGTGATCGGGCTTTTGCTATCAGAGCTCCCACACTATGAAATTCTGACACACTAAATCACTACCTCTTCTTAAAACTTTTCTCTTTGTGAAAGCTTTTGGAAATGTTTGATATTTATCTTTTTATTTATTTGATCTTATTCATTTTATTATTTGTACTTTCTTTTTATCTGCCTTGTCTGGTTTTATTTCTTTTTTGTAAAGCACTCTAACACTGTTAAGACAAGTGCTATATAAATAAGGTTTATTATTATTATAAAGTTTATTAAACAAACAGAGAAAAAAGATTTATAAGGAGAGACAGATGGACCAGAAATGCAGAGAGGTTTTAAAGTGTTTATCATTGATGAACAATATATTGCCTCTGGATTCAATGATTGATAGTAATTATTGGTCATTCTGTCTTCAATGGGTTTTATCTCTTAAAAACAATCTTTCATCTAATTTTATCTTTTATATAAGTTGTTTAAATTATCTTTAAAAACAGTCAATAAATCTGCTTTTTAATTTTGTCTATAAATACATTTTCTTGACTTAAATACTGTATATATTATTTAAGGCCATACATTTACACAGATTTAATTATATACCGCATTTAAAGAGTTTGTCTTGATGAAAAATCTGAATTCTGTGTTGAACTGATAATAAGTGAAAATAATGGCCAATTTTACTTTAATGCAAAACCACAGACTGTGTTTCAAAGACGTCTTTTACTATATCTGCTCTCTACAGTATTTGTGCATTGCAACTACAGCTTTGTTAAAGTTAGGGACAGTTTTGGCTACAGGGAAAGATCATAGTTACGGTTAATAAAAAGGTGAATTAATTAATTGTCCATGACAGGAAGTGATCTCTGGTCTCCCATACCAAACATGCATCCACAATCCAAACATCCACTCCCCAACTTTTTGCCTCTCCATGTGAAGGACACACAACATCCTGCATCAGCACTGGACGTTTATAATGCGCAGAAACATCCAATATGACCATAATTGTCGGTATACTGGGCTGCTACAAACACGACACATGTAAATTAATCTATAACACTGTCAGAAAACATTACAAATTTAAAGTAAAGTTGCTTCACTTAATTCACACAAATTTATCTGCTGGACTGTTCTGATCTCAAATCTCATTGGAAAGTTATTTATGTCCCTGTAAGTTCAAGAAGTGGAGCTTAAAGACTAGTATACATTTCTTTCCTAAAGTTGAAAATGTTTTCAACTTTCACACACGTCCTTGGAATTAAGGCCAAGAGAAAATATGCACATTTGTATGTTTCCATTGGCTTTATATGCAACTGCACTGCGTTTAGTGTTTAGATTTACTTGTTCACTGTCAGTTCATATATTTAAACCTGTTAATCAATTTGAAAGTAGAATTCAATCCTGTACTTTGGATTTTACTGGTAGCACTGGTAGTGTATGGCCCCTAAGGACAAAACACATACAAGAGCAAAGGCACAATCAATGATATGTGCTCCAAATCCAGAAATGCAGTAATTATCAACACATACACCTCAGGGTGCATTGTGATATTACATGTAGCTCCTTTTACACAAACTGTTCAAGGTGGGAATGCTGCACCTTTATTCTACCTTGATGTTCTGTATAAAATGTGATCACAAAGCCGGATCGACTGTGTAATCGTGCACGACGGGACAGGGAGCTGACGCCATTGTGGTACACATCGGAACGCCGGCATACCATGTAAAAGCACACAAGCAAACAAGTAAAGGTGGCTAAATGACGGATCTTCTTTACAGCTATAATGCCGGATCTCTTTATAAAGGAGACTTTTGTACGTAGGGGCCACTGTAGCGGGGCAACCCTTCTGGTTTACAGTATATCAGACTGAAAGAATGTACTTTTAGCTACTGTGGGTGTTCTACACAAACATTCATAGAGGTTCTACTTTGCTGACAAAGCTAGAAAAAGTTATGTTTTAAGTTTTAATTAGTTATCTGATTTGACAGATCAAGGTAGGAGAGGAGAGAGTGATGAAAAATGTATCTGAAAAAGTCAACAGGGAGGAGAGGACCTCAATTTTGTCCTTCTGGCTGTCTTTCTAGTTTTTCATTTGTCTTTTGACTTATTTATCTTCAGAGGGGCAACCCTATTAGGCAAACCAGAGACATCTTGCGCAGCCTGTCTCTTCGCATCAGCATTAGAATTTCAAAGTAGCTTTTTGATTGTTTGATCTCACATCCAAATATGATTGTTGGTTATAAAAAAAAAAAAAAAAAGTATGAGAAAAAGCAATTAACATAAAGCCGTGCTTCTATTAATACCCAGTTTTCTCTGTAGTCTTGTGGCTGGTTGTGATCCATAATTAACAGTGAAGAGATCCCATTTTCACCTACTGCTGTGGTTCCCCACTAGACCAGTTCTCTGGAGAGCAGAGAGAGGAGCGAGAGCAGCGAACAGATGATGCTTCACACTACACACTGCAGAAAAACTAGAGAGAGCTACTGTATTTTCTAATATTAAAAACCCGACAAAATGGATATTGACACTTAAATAGTTTAATATTAATATAACTCAGCACAAAGATTTTTTTTTTGTATTTTCAGTCAGAGGCAGCTGTGAGTCATGATAAACCCTGATGATTTGAACGAGTGGATCAAATCATTGGGCTGTGCTGCAGATCTGGCTGCTGTGATTTCGCCCCTCATCTGTGAAACAGACCACCTGCCAGCGTGATGTTGCACTGACTGATGTTTCACACTTAATTCTTTAAACTCTTTCTTTTTAATGTCTCTGCTTTGTCTTTCAAGCAGCTCACAGTCTACAATAAAGCCTCATAGGGTCATATACATGGGACCTGGATCATGTTTTAAACAGGAAATCACAATGTTAAATGTTGAATGTAATGATCAACAGCAGCCTGTGATTCTGATTATGTTTAAGAAAGTTGAAGCACTCGGTTGTCGTTGGGGAAAGATGGTGGTCTTGGATAAAGAATAAAATGTTGAAGCTAACTTTAAGCATGAGACAAGATGTTTTAATGTTTAACCAAAATGACAACATCAAGTATTTTACTAGCCTATACAGTATGCATACACTGCGTACATCTAAACCTTATGCCTATGACTTTTGTGCAGTATGATGATGTCATACTCCCTGAGTTGGAAAAAAAAAACATGTTGTGAATATAATCCAGGTAGCAATTATGTTTCCTTGAAAAATAGCATTAAAATTAGCAAAGCAAATACAAAGGTATTTTGTATAAGAGGCAGTGTTGGATCTGTGTTAAAGATATGACGAATTTCATGGCAGAACTACGACAAACAACTACTAAAAAGTCAACAAAATAAAATCCAAAATCAAGAGTAATGATTCAACTCAGGAAATACAAAGTTTTTTGCACATGGATCCATATCAATCGCTACAATTATGTAACACAATAAAATGTAAACTACCCCTCTTAGAATAGACATAGCAAGTTAGCTCAGAATGCTAAATGTGTCATTGATACGAGTTGTATCCATATTTGTAAATGTTTTACACATTTTTAAACTGAATTATCCGTTTGAAACAATGAACGGGAGGAATAATCTTTGTTACAACAGCTTACACACACTTTAACTAATAAGCACATATCACTTAGAGGCACTGTTTTAAAATTATCCAAATATTTTAAAGTTTTTTTTGTTTTTCAGTGAAAGACTTTTCTTTAATTATAGTTTTCCTCTGGAGTTATAGCCATTTGCAGCATGTTTATTGTGGAAATCACAATAGAGGCTGAAATACAATACACAGTGCAGATCTATTTGCAGCTACAGAGAAAAAAATCTGCACATAATTCCTGTTTGTGAAAGTCTCACACACAAACTGATCAGTAGTAACAGCTCCTGTATATTACAATAACAATATCTATATATATATATGAGATAAATCTGGCTGTATTGACCATCTCTCCCCTGAGCCCCTGAGGCACCTGACAACAGCTGTTTATCTCCATAATAATCGGGCTGGCACTAAATATATCAACACAAGGAGATGATAAAAACACAGCATTCAGCTCCATTGATTAGCATTGTTAATTTCTCGCTTGGTGGTGCAGGGTAAGTGAAGTTGGAGCCCGCTGAGGAAGCTCACTGGGACCGATGACAAAGTTCTGTTACAAGGTAGCGATGAAGCTAGAAAAACGAAAGGCTCTTTATCTCTGTACAATGTGTTTCTCTGACTCTCTTTCTCTCTCTCTGTTCATCTTCTTTCAGAGATGATAAAGTGGTAAATAGAGGTCTGAATATAAAGTGGTAAATAGAGGTCTGAGTAAACTGTAAGCTTCAGTTATCTTCTGAAGGAAAATAGCGAAGAGATCATTGATTTGTTTGTCCATTTCAACAAATCCTTATAACTAAATTACAAATAAACTACCGGGTTAGGGTTGAGGAAATGTTGCTGTGATGGTTGAAAGAAAGAATAGTTGACTGTTGAATGGAGACCAGATGAGGATTGGATTCTCTGGAGTCAAAATCACACCCGTCGTTCATCATTTTAAAGTGGTGTTGCACAATTCGAAGAACTCTGAGACACTTATATTTGTTCTACATAGAAAAAAATCACCAACAAACGATGTTGAAGATAAAACAGATTGAAGCAACCGCCGAATTAACTGCAGCGGCAAGGACTTAAGCAGCAAGCAAGTTTCCATTGTCTCCATAGAAAACAAAGCTGGTGAAAGCTGCTGGCCAATCACAGTGTGAGGTGGATGTGGTATCGTTGGTTTGGCTCTACACTGGCCCCTCCGATGTCTGAAAAATGTTGGGAGGATGAAGTTTTCCAAAGTTATTCGACAGTCCCACAAGCACTTCTGACAGAGTCTACTGGTGCCGTCATAGTTTAGGTCACTAGTATTATCTGCTTCATATGTTTTCCCACCAGCATTTCAGGTTCATTTATCTTTTGCGAATGTTCCTCAGTTTAGAGTAAGCCAGCGTTCAGACCAATATTAGCTCTGCATGGAAACAAATGCAGCTCTCTCATTCATTTGAATGGAGCCAACTTTCCAGAGTTGTAAAATCCTGTCTGTGAGTGTTATAAAACAGTCTGATAAGCCTTTAAATGCGTTAATGTGTAGCTTAAACAGCATTTCTCCACCAACACAGCCCTTTGCATTGTTTTAATGCATGACACTGTTATAATAACATAAAGGACCAGTTTGTCTGTCAGTTATTTTCTTCCTGTCCTCCCTGTTCGTACATTTCAACACTTTTTTCTCTGTTTGTTCCACAACCAGGATCTGAAAGTGGTTTTAAATCCCATGCAGCTCTTTCCTCCCCTTAGGAGCAGAGGTCATATGATTTATATTAGAAAACATCCATGAGAGATGTGGAGATACTGGCCCTCGTTACAGAGAAACACTGACATTTTGAGCATGTTGTCTGCTTTTTTGCCTTCAACAGGCTCTGTTCATGTTATAGCGAAGGGGCCTCACTGCTGACACTCGGCTCATTAACATAGTTTGTGTTGTCGCCGGTTTGCTTACAGCAGTTGGTTTCTGCGGTGACATTTTTAGAGTAGCTAAAGGACAAATCCACAAAGAGTTTCCTATAATGTAACAAGTGACTGGTGAAGAAAATGAACAAAGTAAATTTTCTGAAATGTCATGGTCTCCCTCTAAGGTTGGCTGAGTGCTATTATTCAGTAAAACTATGAAATGTTTTTTTTTTCTTTGTCACCGCTTGAGCTGCCCTAAAGTGAAAGATCACGCTTCACACTTTCATTTGCTTTCTTTGTACCAGAATGGAGGAATTAAGCAGGCCTACGTGGTGAAAAAAAAGTGATTTCATTTCATTAACTGTAGATGATGATGATGATGATGATGAGAAGAAAGTGAGGTGGTATCACCAGAGTTCCTGCAGTGATTTCTCCCTCCATGGCTGTTATCTAAAGGGAGATTTGGTTTACAGCCCTCGGTAAGAAAAAAGGGGAGAATGACAGTGAAAAAGTGTCAGTGAGTCTGGGTAAATAAACAATAAGAGTGCAGTAAATGCAGCATTGCGGTTCCGCCGTGATATGAGACCAGCTGTCATAAATAATGTAGCTGAGTGTCGGCCGGCCTGCTGGCAGCCGGTAAACCACACCTCACACTGGGGAAACAAGGCTAAACAAACACCAGGTTAGTTGAGTCACATGTGGCTGCACAAACATCAAAGTACACGAATCAATCACTGTGCTGGAAACACATTCAACCCTATGACATGTGACTGCACCGAAACAAATAACTGAAAAAAAAACATTCAGATGCAGAAAGAGGATGAAAACACAAGAATCCGTTCCATTCAAGAGCCTTTTTTAAAAATGTTTCAGCACTAATTCTAGGAACAAAAACTCTCCATGTTTAATTACAACATTTCGGTCGGTTTGGACTTTCTTTAGGTAAGATCAGACAAACTTTGCAATTACGTAAAAGTGAGTAAAAGTGATTGAAAGATTTCTGATTCTTAGTTTCTCAGTTAAAGGAACATTTGGATGTATTCAACCTGATGGGTCATGCTAACTTTGCTCTCTCCAGCTCTGCTATATCACACAAAACAACAAGTATCAGAGATAGCTGCTGAGCCTCCTACAGCTGTCCACATAAACATGATTTTTACATGCATCGCTTCAAATATTTGTTTCTGAGTATGAACGAAAGTAAACACACAGCCTATAGCAGCCATTATAACTAACTGCATAGAGATCTATATCTGGGGAACCTTGTCGGCAAACTGAACCAGCCTGTATATTCATCTGCACACGCTGGTTTGTTCACATGTATGAGTCTGATGTTGACTCTTGTTGACTATTATGAGGACAATCGAGAGTCATGTTGACTGGCCGACTGTATTTATATGAGACAGATTACACAGAGGAGTTAGAACAAACGGAAGAGGACAAAACGAAGAACGGAGGCAAACACCTCAAGAGAAACCACCGGTGTTCCTGCTGCCATTGTTGTTTAGTTTTTTTCAAAACAAAAAAAAAAAAAACAATGAGCGATTTATTTTTTTTTTTGGTTGATCATGAACATGAACATTAACATTCTGTAGTTGAATGATTTAAAGGAAAAGTTGTTGAATCTTTACGCTAAGCTAATTGAATAGCCTTCCAGCTCTGTACTTAATGCACAGACATGACAGAGGTTTCCATCTTCACATCGAACTCTCAGCAACAACGCAAATGAGCATATTTCACATGATATTTAACTATTCCTTTTATAGCTATTAAGAATGTTGTTGCACTTACTAAGAGAGACTCGGCACCATATTTACTTGTTTCCTTCCTATTTGTATTTACTTTCTGCTACCAGAAGCATTTCTCAAGCTGTCGTCATCGTAAGACAATCTAATTTACAAGAAACGAAGGTATTTAGTGTCATCAAGGTGCAGAAAACAGAAATTTGTGGATGCCTGGGAACATGCTTCTGCTTCAAATGAAATCTGAAATGAATTCTTATAGTAATGTTCCTTTAATGTTTACCAGTGAAGACAACAAGTCTCAGCAGCATCGAGTGGCGTTTTCTCACTGAGTGCAGAAACGTTTAAAACCACTTAAGCAAATTACAAATCTGATCCTTTTCAAAACACCATAAAAGTAACAGAACACGTCACCAACAACATTTAAAAGCTGGAACCTCATTTGCACATAAAAGCAGCAGCGTTTTTTTCTGCATAATGAGAGAAAAGCAGCAGCAGCAGGAAGGGGACCAGAAAACCAACAAGTGTATTTATGGACAATAGTTCCACCAATAACACGAGATTATCATCATCATCGCTGCTCATAACCAACACTGATTCCTCCCTGATGACTTAAGCACAAAACACAAAAATATGCATAAAAAACATTAAACAAGTGAGAGAGAGACCAAGGTTTATCACTGAAAAGATAATAGATCCAAAAACAAGTCAAGCAGTGGAGCCAGTGAAGTGATTTGGGGTGTAAATTGTGTTTTTGTGTATTTGTGTGTGTGTGTGTGTGTGTGTGTGTGTGTGTGTGTGTGTGAAGGGTCAGGAGTAAAAATGAAATGATGCGGCATCTGTTGAGGCTTTAAGTAATATATCACTCCATTCCACTTCGTTTAGCATCACTTCGCCTGAGTTAATTGGTTCATGAGGAGCACTAATTAAGGGGAATGGCCTTGTTTATCGTCACGGCGACGCTCGTTAAGCTCTCTCTTTTTTTTTTTTTTTTTTTCCAGGACTGGTGACATTAACCCACCCTTCACAACTGTGGGTGGGTGGGTGGGGGGGGGATGAGTCAGTATATATTTACTTTAGTCTTCAGTGTGGCTGCTGCTATTGAACAGCTCATGTGTAGAACAGCGACAACACTCCACATGTACTTAACGCACAAATATGTACACACACACACATACTAACATATGAAAGTGTCCTACCTCTCTTCTCCGTGACGCCCAGCAGGTCTGCTTGATTTTCCAAACTACAGCAGCAACCAGCAACAGAGACAGGAAACAGCTGGAGGCAGAACAGAGACAATAATCAATCAATAAATCAATCAAAAATCAACGATGTCTGAGAAGTGCATGAGCAACGTGACGAAAACAATATCACATCAAGCAGAAATGAGATGGTGCAACCTCACAGACACCTCTTTCTTATGTACATATACTGTATGTATGTAGTGTATGTACGACACTATGCAGTATCAGATCATGTTGCTCTTGTCAATCCTAATTAAAGTCCAATGATTATGTGCTGTTCCTACAACAAACATTTGTGGTTTATTTCATGCAGACAGATCAGTCTTGATGTTTCTGACCTCAGCTGTGAACTCCGTGGAGCTTAAAAACAACAATCAGCTGGAAATCAAAAGTGATTTGGAGTTTTTTCTTCGTATTGCAGTTGCTTGGATGGTCAGAGTCGGTGCAGAGATATTCTAACTTTTAGTCCCCAGTAGGGGTCACTGAATCCTTCACTGTCTGTGATGATTGATGTCTTCAACAAACAACATCAGGGGTTATTTTTCTAGTTTTGACAGAGCTCCTTCAGAAGCGCCACAGAAGACATTATACAGTTGTTTTCACAGGCTGAGTAGTATTTCCCATGAAGGGTAAACTGACAGTGGGTAAAATCAATGAAATGCCTCGTTAAAATATAGATAGAAATTACAAAGACAATTTCACACTATGAAGACAGCAATATTCCTTCTCCTGGACTCTGTAATTGTTGTCTTGTGTTGACTCATGGGAGGCACTTAAAGCTACAATATGCAGGTTCTATAAGTCAAGCTAGCACTCCTCCCCTCCCTCTCCCTGCTCCTTTACACTCTGTCAGGCCCTCCACCTTCATCCTCGTGATCACGCACACCGGATGTATTGATTTCTCCTCCTCCTCTCCTTGTGAATCAGCCGTAGTGACATCTTCTAGCAGCTAATGCTATCTCGAAGCCTCCGTATGAGACAAGATTTAGGCCAGAAGTGTGTTTACATATTGATTGACAGCCAAGAGGTCCCGCCCCCCATTTTGGCCTTCTCTGATTGGTTAGAAGGGGATATCTGTGTGCTGCTGCTGCTGCCAGGCTGTTCAATCTGTGTCACAGAGTCTGTGACACAGAAACCTTTGATGACACCTCTCCACATTAAGATACACTTTGGAGCATATTTCAACAAAAAAAATATGAGGAAAAACTTACATACTGTAGCTTTAATTCTAAACAGAGCCAATATAGTTTCAAAGTCGTGTATAGATGGAGCTGCCTGAACACCTCCATACAAAAAATGCAACTCTACTGGTTTTAGGACCAAGGGGTCACCAGATGATTATTGATAAGATAAAAGATCAACTAAATCATGCCTTCCTTTTAACTCCTCTGTAATTTATTTTTTCTTGACAGTTTTACTTCTTTATTCTTCTACAAATTATTCAATGAAACAATCTGAGAAGGGAAAATAACCATTTGGTTAAACTTCAAAAATTTTAAGGGGGCACATGCCAACACAGTCTGGAGCCGCTGCTTCAGACTTCATTTAGAGGTGGAAATTTGACATTTAAGAACAAGTTGTAGGTGCACTAATGTGAGACACGTTTATTAAAACTAATGGTTGAAGCTACTGCTGATGAATGCAAAAAATACAGCAAAAAACATCAATGTTAACATGTTTTCATACTTATAGTCTCCATGTACTTGTTCTAAAATAAGTTTCTGTAAATAAATCACATTGTAACTGTACTCGGGGTCCAGTGTATCGGCAGGTAACATAATATGAATTTAATGTTTTTCATGCTTTTAGGCTTTGTAGTTGTCCTTAAAAACACTTTCAAGTACAAAAGAGGAGGAGGAGAAAAAAAAATCACATTATACAATCTTGCATCAGTATCTTCACACTAATTTACTGCGCTCCGGCTCCAGTTTCCGGAGAGCAAAGACAACAAAGGAAAGAGAAAATTCTTGGGAAATTTGTGGCAAGATACAAAACCGCGGTGACCACAGGCAGCTGGGGATTTTAGGACAGCAAAGGGCAACGAGAGGTCAACAAGCGACATGATGCTCTCTAACAAAGAACAAGGTCTCGTGTTACACACAGATACACACACACACACACACACACACACACACACACACACACACACACACACACACACACACATACACACAAAGCCTTAAAAGTTCAATGTCTGGAGGGCAAAGTTATCTGGCCAAACACAAAGCTCCTCTCTCAAACAGAACTTCTGACAAGAACTCAAAACAAGCGCGCCCAAAGGCTAAACAACAGGAAGTCCCTGAGAAACTGCTGAGGACAGCAGCTCCGAAAACAATCCCCCTCTTCATCTGTGTGTCAGCGTGATGTGTCCTCCTGTGTCTCTATGTGGGGTTGACTACATCGTAAAGGGTATTAGTTCTGTAATGAGTGTGACATTTTCAAACCCAGACTGCTGAAGATGCTGCAGCCGTGACCTCTTCGGCCCGCGGTCGACCTCTCAGCTGCGCTCGGAGAAATCGCGACCAGGAAATTCCCTCCGGTGATGAGGACGCGATGCTCATGGCTGCTGCTGGATGAAAACCATCTGATTTCGAGATTTCCTACTGGTTTTTCAAGACTTTTTCAAGATTATATGCAGAGTTTTCAACCGACAGACTTTAAAACCAAAGTTTTATTTGGGTGACAGCTGGGTGAAGGCTGTTGCTATTTTAACTGATGATTCAACCCCAAATGACCTTCAAGATAACTTCCCATAATGTCTTCAGGTAGTATTGTAAACAACAAACACATACAGAAGTCAGGAGGAGAGTGTCAGAGTCATTGGCACATAATGTCTTTTTTTTTCCATGAGGTTTTTTAACCCTAACCATAACCCTAACCATAACCCTAATCCTAACCCTAAACCTTACCTGTTGAAGGAGTGCTATTTGCAGAAAAAAATCCCTTAAGAGACTGTCGTCTACAGCTCTACATCAAACATTTCATTGTGGCTATTTCTGCTTGTGCTATTCCTCCCTGCAGTATTTATAACTGACCAAATAGCTCCAGATCTCCGTCATGTAGACCTTATTATTGTAGAACAGCACCGCTAACAAAGCTCTGCTAATTCAGTGATAAACATATTTTCTTTTCCTCTATCTGCTTCACAATGAAAGCCTCAGTGGAAAGCGTTTAATCTGCAGCAGCGGCGACATGGCTCCGATACAGTAAAAGTACAAACAGGAACATGGGAGAAGAAACTAAACTTCAAACCACAAAAGCTTAGAAGCAACAAAGCTGAGAGCACAGAGACTTTTCTCTCTGGTCTCCAGCACAGACACAGAGTTAAGTTTCACGACACACTGCTTGTCTGAGGAGGAGGAGGAGGAAGAGGAGGAGGAGGAGGGGAGTCATCACGGGTTGGCAGCGGTCAGACCTGCCAACAGGGACCGCAGCAGTGCGACCTGCCGCTGCTGTCCCCTGCTGTGAGGCTGTAGTGGAAACACATTTCATTGCAGGTTGACTTGTGTGGCTAAAGTGGACCGACTGTGATTAATGGAAAAAACCTCTATTAGTGCTCAGGATTCTGATGTGATCAGTGTTATTAAAGGGTCAAAATAGCAAAAGTTACACATCATGTTGCAGTGAAACATTTGAACTGCTTTTGTAAAAAATAATTTTCCATTATCTATGTTTAGTTTGATCAAGATTTTATGATTCTCCAGCTGTACTGATCATAAAACAGATATGAAATGATATACAGTATTGCCCTACACTAATTCATTAAATGTGATCTATATTGGCAGGGCTCATATTAGCAATAATTGCCTCATTACAAATATAATTTGACATTGATGTGCAATTCAGAAATTGCAGTATACAGTAAAAACCCGGCGATAAATCTTTTATATGCTGCGTTTTATAACATGTATTAATAATTTTCATTGTAGTTTACAATGAAATTCAAAATGTGTTATCTTACATTTGATGTTGCAGCCATCTTTAACATACCCTGCCTCAGTACATCCAGCTCCTCTCGCTCCTTAAACGAACCCAATTCAAGGAATCATTGCATCATCTATGAAAGGCAGTTGTCCCGGGAAACAGTCAGCTATAATAGGCAGCTAAATGTTTGTCTTTGTATTGACGTAACATCTCTTCAATCCCTGGTTTTGATAAGCGACACAAGACAAATGCACTCAGTAACTCCCCCTGCAATGATTTTTTCCATCCTTCCAAATGTACCTTCTAAAAAACCCCTCAACT
Source organism: Thunnus thynnus (assembly GCF_963924715.1). Lineage (NCBI taxonomy): Eukaryota > Metazoa > Chordata > Actinopteri > Scombriformes > Scombridae > Thunnus > Thunnus thynnus. The sequence continues at coordinate 23,205,367 of NC_089530.1, read as the reverse complement.
GGCTGGGATTCAAATCCAATCAGACCCAAGATTCCCTCCCATTCAGTTTGTATTACCTCAGCTCGCCATTAACGGGCCACAGGGCATGAGCTTAGCCATCTAACCAGTGGAGCAGAGTGGCTAATTGTTGCTATTACCGAAGCATTAGGGAGGAGGAGGAAGGAGGGAGGCTGGAGGAGGAGGAAAGAGGGAGGCTGGGAGTGTCCTGTGGGTTTGTTAACACTCCACTGAGCCTCCTGATAGGTTTAGGTTTAAGACTGTTTAGCCACCTGTAATAGCAACTGAACTGATTAAACGACCAGGGGATGTGGGTAAGAACAAGTGTGAGTGCATGTGAGAGCGTGTACATGGTTGTGTTGTGCTGCTCTTTTAAGCGGTGTGCCTTGTTTTAACCAAAATCACAAAGCACAGTACATATAACACACACTCACACAGATGCAGGAGAACACAGTGAAACATCTGAACCCCAGCGGGCAGAACGAAGAAAATCAATAAGCTATTCGTTGAACATGAGCTACAGATAGCACACGATCGGAAACAGCTTTCCATCTGCACAACCAGCAAATCTACAGTGTAGAGACGAGGCAAACTGAGGCCTCCAGTCACTGCAGAGGTTACCAGTTTCATTTTACTGTAACGTTTCCAACATTTTATTTGTTGGTCACCCTGAGTCTCTCTGTCTTTTTCTGACTACTTTTTTTATTATTTTACTGTTGCATCTCAGAAAATGAGAAGCATGTGAGTGAAGCGGGCTGAACATGGAAATAAATTCTGTCCTATTCTACTCTGAAGGGCTGCCTTTTAAACATCGACAATTTGATTTGTCATTCAGGGAGTCAGTCTCATCATCACCTTCATCGTCTTAAAATTGTATGCCAGTCACCCTGAGTTCAGTCTGGTCTGAGTCTGAGAGCTGCGGCAAAAAACGCTGGATTGTCTCGCAAAAAACATTGAACCTGGGGAAGCTTTTGCAAGGCGCTGCATTGGCCAATCAAGTGCATGCAAGTGCACATTCCTGGCAGATTACTATGGGATATGAACGCCATATTTCTACTGTTTCTACAATCAATGCCTCAAAAGATAAAATTATTGTCCCTTTGATAACTCTCTGAAAAGCTTTCAAACTTCTCCGGTATGGATGTATTATAGGAAGTGGATTCTAAACTCAAAGATGCACTCAAATGAAAATTACTCACCTGGTACATGAGACACAAAAGTTTGAAATCAAATGTATTTGAAATCAAAAGACAAGCTAATAGCACAAATACATTAATTAGAAAGCTGTTTTATCAATTAATAATGATACTGAGCTGCTTTTGATCTTTATATAAAGTCTTCAGTTGATGACTGAGTATTAATATTTACTTTTTGTCTTCTGCTTTTGTTCTTTCTGAGGTTTCTGTTTTTCTTATCTGAGTGGAGGGTGATATATGTTGTACTGCTGAGTAAATACTGCTGAAAAAAATAGGTGATGTTTGTTTCCTATAAATAAACTTGAGTTGACTTGAATTATAATCAATCTGGGTCACATGAAGCTCCAGTTATCACTTTTCCTTGCACCACATGACCACAAAATAGAAATTTAAACAAGTCACAAAGACAGCGGTGTACTCTTGAGGTAAATCTGAAGATGCACTCAAGAAACTAATAATGTTCTTGAAAAAAAAAAAAAAAAAGGTTTGAAATCTTTTGTGTCACTTCATGTGCAAAAAACAAACTTTCAGCACTTATGGAGAAGGAGCGATGGTGAATGGTGAATGGGCTGCATTTATATAGAGCCTTTCTAACCTTCCGATCACTTATAGTGTTTCCACTACATGCCACATTCACCCATTCACACACACACACACACACACACACACACACACTGATCCACACACTAATGGCACAGCCTTCAGGAGCAGTTTGGGGTTCAGTATCTTGCCCGAGGACACTTCGACATGCAGACGGGAGGAGCGGGGGATCAAATCACTCATCTTCCGATTAGTGGACAACCCGCTCGTTTATTTAACAGGGACAGTGCACATTAATAAACATTGCTGTAAATGCGCCAGAGTTAGCAAAAGGCTATTTTTCATCTGTAGTCCCTGGACAGATGTTACAGAGTCACCCTAAAAACAGGATGTGAAAATGAGATTGAGGTCATTTATAAGCATGCGGAACAATTAATAAAATGAAGAAAGAAGAACATATATAATATTAATAAAAAACAGGACATCCTTAAAACATGCAACACAGAGACTCATGATACAAGATATGCAAGACAATAAATACATGTACAGAAAAGTAGATTGAATAAGATCACACTGAGCTGCATTGTTAGACACTAGCTAGAACATGCAAAGCAGAAGCACAGATACAAAAAGCATGCACAGTATGTAAAATACATTAATTAGTCTGACACAATAAAACCACAATAAGACATGCATGCAGGTACATGAAGGCAGACTGGCAGTAGCAAGATAGCAAGATAGCGACAGGTGACAGCAAGGGAAGTTCAGCACAGACAGACTGCAATGTGGAAGTTATAACTTACTTTTGCTATAACTTCCACATCGATCCTGCTCCTCCACATGTGAACGCCTATGAGTTTGCTTTTTTGTATGAATTTAAAGCAAATAAACAACCTCCACAACCAGAGCAATTGTACACAAATAAAAAGAAATTTGAACAAACAGACTAACACCTCCACACAGAGAATCCTGATGGAGGTGAATATTGATAGGGATGGTCTCTTTGAAATGAAGTGGGCGAGCTCGGGGGAGCCTCATGAGCCACTTAACGCTGAGTAGCTTCTCAGCTGTTTCGGGAAAGAGAGAGTGAAAGAGCGGGGGAGAAACTGATTGCTAATCAAGCGAGAGAGAGCTGGGAGTAATTGGACAAAAGCTGAACTGCAGTGTCACCAATTAGCATTTGAGATTGTAGAGAGCGGAGACATAAATGCTGTTTAATTATGGCTATTCTCCTTTTTTTTTCCTCTCCTTCATTTACACGTAAGAAAGAATACATGAGGATGGATGGATGGAGTGAAGGAGAGACAGGGAGAGGAGGGGAAGAGAGTCAAACTTTACAGATGCTTTTTAGAAGGAGGTTTTTACAGCTAATCAGGGAGACTCAGGAAGTGGAATCTTTAAGCAGCTGGGCCAAATATTCTTACAAAAGAAAAGTCAATATTTCATAGAGCCTGATATTGTCCTTTGGGTCATAATAGCATTGTATTTATGCTACAAAATTATGCCATTGTACAACCACACACTAAAATGACAATGGCAGCAATGAAATTATGTCATTAGCTGATCATTTTTAGGGCACCGTTTAATTCTGCAGCCTTTTATCTGCCTTTATATTCTACTTCAGATTTTACTGATGTAATTTGCCATCAAATTGTATCACTATTAGAGCATCACAATAGTCCAGGCAGGCATGAAACAAACCTTCTACAAAATATTTTACTTCTAATTTGCTTTGCCAAATACATTTTGGATTTAATGTAATTGTGTAATTAACTGCTAGAAAAGGTGTCAGGTCACAGTCTTTCCCTATAAGGCAGCCATCATTAGCTCTGCGTGAAAAAGCGCAGGCCTCTCATTCGTTTTGAAAAAAGCAAAAAAAATTGAAGCTGGTTTTTGCTGTTTACCTCGTGATTGTTGTGACGGAAGATAAAACAGTTTCCAGATGTGTAAAATCCTGTGTGTGAGTATTACAAACCACTGTGCAATGTTTTGGCATCTGATAACCCTAACCCTAACCCTAACACCCTGACGCCCTAACCCTAAGACCCTGACGCCCTAACCCCAAGACCCTGACGCCCTAACCCTAAGACCCTGACGCCCTAACCCTAACCCTAATCTGGACTTCCTGGATTGTATTTCATTGTACCTTAAACAAAACGCTGGCACCAACACAGCCCCTTGCATTGTTTTTAATGCAGGACTGTTGGCCTGAATGCAGCCTAAACTAACCCAAGTTCTATGAGTTGCCAACATATAACCATAAAAACATTCATCATGCTGTTGTTGCCAGGAGTGGACATTGTTGGAAACCAGTGAAATGTGCTCTCAGTGAATGTTTTGTAGATTCAGCATAAACATTTACACGTTACGCTGATAAAAGCATAATCTGGATGGGGTTAAGTTTCAATCTAAATGCTGTTTATTTTGCTAGATGGATAAATAGGTCTCCAATCTCTCCTTTCAATCCTTTAACTGCTTTATATATTTGCTGCATATCTTTCCTGTTCTCTTCCCTCCCAGTGCCAGACTGCATCTCATCACTGTGCCTTCTGCCTACAGGCTACCCCTCACTCTCTTGCACACACATAAACACACACACACACACACACACACACACACATACAGAATGGGACTCATGACTCAGGCTCTGTGGCACTTTGGCTCCTGACCTCATCAGCACCAACCCGTTCTCACTTCCTGGGCATCAAATACCAACGCTTTGTCACACTCCTCAGTGTCTGACACTGACGCACAAGGCATCCGTTTGTGTCTGTATGAGACGCACCGGGGCTTTCCGCTAACTCCAATGTAAACTCATCCGCGTCATTATTAGACACTCAGAGCAACTGCTCCGGCCGTTCATTCCTTCCAATATTAACCTGACCGCAGTGCTATAAGACGCTGTGAGCATCAGTCAGCAGGTGGACTGGGAGACCTGCTGCCTGTCTGTGTTATATTCCATCAGGCTATGCTTTTCAATCAGAATATCAAATCATTGACCCGTACATTTTTTTTCCAACTAAGAAATATCGCAGAACTCGGGTCTGTTGTATCACAACCTGAGCTAGAGATGATTAATCACACTTTCATATCATCCTGGCTGGACCATTGTAATTCCCTTCTCACCTGTCTCACCAAGTCATCGCTGAACCATTTACAAAGGGTCCACAATGCTGCTGCAAGGCTGTTAACCAGCAGGACGACTCACACACCCATTTTAAAGTCTACACTGGCTTCCCATCAGGTTTAGGATTCATTTTCTTGTTTTCATGTATAGAGCCCTGCATGGACAGACACCTGAGTACATCAGTGATCTTCTCCATCCCTGTATCACCAGTAGGTCACTTAGGTCTTCTGACCAGGATCTACTGGCTGTGATCGTGCCTTTGAAGTGGTTGTTCCAACACTATGGAGCTCTTCCTTTAGACATATGATCTGCAGTCTCTGTAGAAGCTTTTTAAAAGCAGCTGAAGACCCTGTTACCTATGTTTTGTTTGTAAGTTAACTTTATCTGTGGCTTATACTTTTATTGTTTGTATGTTTTATGGTCTTAATTTTAACTTTTATTCTTGGGAAGCACACGTGAATTTTATTTCTGTGAAAGGTGCTATGCTAAATAAACTTACTATTAAACTTATTATTGAGTAAATATGTTGTAAAACCAAAACTATGAGCTAGCTAAAAAGCTTCATGGAACTGCAGAGTTTGTAATAATTCTCTGTGTGTTTGTCATTTCCAATGACTGTTGTGGATATTTCTGAGTGATGGTCAACACTTCAGTGGAGAGAAGCACACAGGAGGCTTTGATGTCTGAAGGCTGAAGATGTTTATTGAAGTTACTTGATCAAGGAGAACCGTAAACAGTGAACATCCATGTTGGTGTAACTGGGATGCTGTCTCTTCTCGTTCTGTCTCCTGAAAGTCTGAGTGTTAGTCGTTAACCCAAGCAGATCGGCTTACAATATGAAAAATTAGTCTAATTGGTTCACTAGTTTCTAAACAAAGGACTGCACTTTACCTTTGACATCTGAAGTCACGTTGCATTGAGCCTCAGGTCATTGTCAACACATTTTGGCTACACATTCCACCTATCTGTGTTGTCTAGAAGGGTCCTCTCTGGCCTTGGCTTACCATGGCAATGCTGATATACTCTTTATCAGAGAGGTTTCTGCTTTCACCAAAACATCACAGACAGCTGAAGTCTCAAGGAGAGATTAAGGATTACAGTGTGACCTCAAGGCTTCGTTTTGACCCAATTTGTCACTCAATTTGTAACCCCTAAAGATGGAAAATTCCATAACAATGACCACTTTCACATTACTCTCACCAATTCTTATATACTGGCCTCTAAGTAAAAATCGAAAAAACATTTTTTGTTTTCCTTTTAATTGTGCCTTTTTCTATTATAGTAATGCTAATATTACTTGAGTAAAGTACCTGAATACATCTTCCGACACTAAAAACATGCACATTTCATTATATAACAAGGGCAGTAAATAAAAAAACAACAAATAGGGAGAAAAAAAAGTCCTGTAGTTGTAGCACATAACCTTTCTGGTTCAGTGAGGAAGAGAGCAACTCATAAACAGAGCGGTGACTAACACACACACACACACACACACACACACACACACACACACACACACACACACACACACACACACACACACACACACACACACACACACACAGAAACAACACCGAGCTCTCCGGCAAAACTTGACGCTGTCCCCTACTGATGACATCATCCCTGTATGCTGGCCTAAAGGTCGCTGATGTCCGGAAGCCGGCCCTGGGCACATGACACGACTCACTTCCTCACATGGCTGCACAGTAACACTCATGCACACCCACACACACACACACACACACACACACACACACACACAGGAAACCACGTACACATACACACTCACATAGATGAATACACACGGATAAACACACACTTGTTTGGGGTCATAGCTGAGTGGCAGCATTTCGCCTGAAGACAGCAGACTTCATTCCAGACTTCTTCACCAAATCACTCTCTCATTAGATCCACTGTCTGTCTGCATGACTCTGAGCTGTAAGACAAACGTCTCTTACCCAGTCCCAAAAAAAAAAAAAAAAAAAAAAATGGGCCGCTTTGTCTAGCTGTTTGGTCTTTAATGGACTCAGTGTGGGATTTAAATCTTTTCAACTACAATATTTTTAACAGACAGAGAAGTGCACACACACAACAGGACGCTGTCAAATGCAACTGCGGCGGTTTTTCTGCCTTCGGCCACCAAACAGCTGAAGTTGAAAGGGTCATTTCACCCAAATCATAAAATAAAAACTACTTTCATTCTTGAGTTTTTCAAAGTGGGTTTCTATCTTCAGCTGACACGTCTTGTAAATAAACACAAGTTATGTTAACATTCACCAAAAATGCACCAGAAGTGTGTATCCTTGAGATCCAACAAAGGTGTCGGCTGCATTTCCTTCCCCATAAAAAATGTGCAAAGCCAATTTTTAAAAACATTTTAAATCTGGCATTGTTTACACCAATGTTTGCTTGCAAGCGGTCTTCTTTTTCACTGCGTTTGTTTGCGTGTTACCGCCACCAGCTGTCAATCAGTGGAACAGTGTAAAACCAACAACAGCACAATTCAAACAAAACAGGGACCCACTCATAAAAACACTGCTCCATAGTATTACTAATGGTCAAAAACTCCACAGAGTAACTCTTTAAAGGACGGGTTCACATTTCTTCAAGGCAAAGCAACAGTCAGGTGACCATACGGACACTGTGGTACCTTAATAGTCAGTGTGAAGAGGAGGAATGATGACTGCAAGCAAAATCAGTTTCAGAGCTCATATAAGCACCGGATTATTGTTTTGAGACAAACTTGAAAAATTGTGACCCTATCCTGGGCTACATTAGGTTTGTTTGGATATAATCTTTATACAGTCTTTGGCATTATTATTTGGGGACATTTAAATATACAGTATGACAAAAATACTTTCATTATAAATGTAGATCAATTGCTGATGGTGGCTTAATGTTTGGGAGAATAGGTACATAGGGTAATTTAGAGTATTAGTTTCAACATTTCTAATTTAGTCAGATAGAATTCATAATTTAGACTTCTGGGTAATTTCAATAAGTGTTTGTGAAGAAGGTCCTAACAACATATTCAGAATTGAAAGAAGAGAGATGAGAAATGCTGTCAAAACAACTGTAGCATCTGAAAAACCCTCACTAACCAAATTTAGATCTTTTTTCATCTATATGTCACTATATCTTTTGGCCTGAATTTCACTAAAGGATTGCTTACTTAGAGGTGGTCGATTTGGTTTTTTTAGAAGCTAAAATTGTCCTTTTTAAATCCTTACTTTCTCAGTACAACACAACTCACACCTGAGAGTTGGCCCACACTTCTTGTTGCTGTTGAGCAGATGCAGAAGATTGCCAGAGCTGTTGGAGTTAAGTGTCCTGCCTGTGGGTGCTGCCACCTACTGTAAAACAATGAGTTCAGGTTGTGGCCCGGTTGTGCAAAAGTGCCTCTGGGAACTGAGCCACTGAGCAGCAAAACCCTGAGAGGAGACAGTCAAGAAAACTTACCTGAAGAAGGTGACGAAGAACTGCACCAGGTCCATGATGCTGTTGTGCTGAGAGAAAGCAATCTGTTGGAAAAGGGAAAAAAAGACAGTGTAAGAAAAAAATCTATGATCCGAATGTAAATTTTATTCAAAACTCTCACTTTTAAAATGTTTTTTTAAGATGTTGATTATCATTTTATGTGTGCATATGCATGAATAAGTAGCAGTGCTCTATTCTTTTTTTTTATTATCTAGACAAAAAAAAACAAAATCACTTATCACAATTACATAAAATTCAAGCAAAGTTAGAAAACCTCGAGTTCCTTCCGACCTAAATAACAAAAATAAATTTGAAAATTTTATGCCTGACGAATAAAACGACTAATTATCTCAGTCTATGTAGTCAATTATGTAACTCCAATACTGAAAAGTAGAAGATTATACATGTAAAACACAATTAAAATAGATCAGGTCAGTGGTAGATGAGGAATGGTTTTGAATGAACATGTCTGTATTTTTGCACAAAGCAACCGAAACACTGTGACTATACATTCCAGCACATTCAGCGAGGCCTTACATAAGCTCTCCTTCCCCAAAACATGCGTTACAGCGCATCATGTGAAACTGATGCAATAACTGTGGATGAACATCTTTATTACCTGAGGCCAATGTTCAGACCTCTTACATAAGGCCAACAATTTTATTTCTGCCAAACACATTCTCACATGTTCTCTATCTCCTTCTCTAACACACACACAAAGAATACAATACGAGCCACCGTCATATGGTTTGTAGGGTTATTATAAGATTAGCTTGTGAGAAAAAGGCTTCTGGCCTTTTGTGCTCTCCGGTATTCTGCAGCACTTTGTCCAATTGAACTCCGACAAAACTGCAGCACCACTAAATCCACTGACTGCACCATCCATCATCGTGTTTTGTGTGCTGGGACGGTGCTGCTTCTGTGGCCCTCTGCTGTCCTGAGCCACAGATCTTATACATGGACTCAGTAATCCTGCGGGATAATCTAAAGGGTCAGTTCACCCAATTTACACCATATTGTTCTACTTACTTCCTTACTTATAATTAATACTTCTGTTTTAAGTGCTGAGATTTTGAGGTATCTGCCTCTGCCGCCCCAGAACAATGGAGGTGAATGGATTTTTTGGGATTTGTGCAAAAATTTTAACAGAATGTCCAGAAAATCTGCAAAAGAAAAGGTGAAGGTGCGTTTCTATCTGCTGCTATTATGCAAATATTACAAACCACTACAGAAGAAGAGGGTGCAACAACATTACATACTTGTAAGAGCATCAGTCAGACCTTGGATGTTGGAAAACCGTGTGGAAAACACGCTGGAAATATGGTATTTATGTTTTATGTATTAATTTGAGGAACGTCTCGTCATTGGTCCACACAAATCCGATGAGTTCATCTGCTGCAATTTCTCTTCATCTCTTTAGTGGAGCAAAAGTTTGAGTAACATGCTTTCCACCTCAGCCTGGTGAAAACCTTTATACAATAGCAAAATATGTGTTTTTATGTGCATTAATGATTTTTTTTCCTGTGTTCAAACCATGTGCGTTATACTGTATGCTGCAGTATTACAGATATTTCAATTTGTTTCATCAGCATACACACCCACACAACATGCTCATTCCTATCACCGTAAAACTTTTCCCTCACCTCTCACCTCATCTCATCCCTCAGAGTATTAACCCTGCGCTCCGTCTTCATCGACATCCATGTGTGTTTTCTGTATGTGCGCTCCTGTTTTTTTCTGTGTGTGTCTCAGAGTGTGTGAGATGCACCCTGCTGCTCCAGAGCAAAGTTTTTGGCCCTCAGCTATGAAAACTCCTGAAAAGCTATTGTTGTCCATGTTCAAACTCACTCATGTTAAGAGGATTATTTAACACAGACATAATTGATTTTCCATTCACTTTTCTGCCCTGTAGGAACAAAACAGAGCAGAGTTTACTGTTGGAAGTATCGCGGAGACACACAAAGCACATCAAGGTACTTCTAGGACACGGTTGAAACTAGCATTCAGGTGTGGGACCGTAACCGACAGCGAAACAAATTAAGAGACCTGGGATGGTTCATTTTATTTAAAAATACCATTAAAAAATAATCAGATATTGCAAGGGCAAAATTCATGCAGCCACTCTAGTGATTCCTGATAACACTACCTCCACTGCATATTTCAACAAAAAAGCTGGCAGGAGTCAATGTCACTGCTTTAGCTGGTCCTAGTGGTTGGTTGTAGGTTGCATTGGTTGTTTTAATTGAGGAAAAACTCAATTGTAACACATTGTCATGTAGCCTCAAGGTAGTCAAACCCATGATGATGCCGCCAGTGGCTTACAAGAAGGTCCTTCCTGTGTGGAGTTTGCATGTTCTCCCTGTATTTGTGTGGCTTTTCGCCAGGTGCTCTGGTTTCCTCCCACCATCATAGACGTGTATGTTAGGTGTTAGTGCTCCTGTCAGTGCCCTCTAACAAATGGCACTGGCAAAAAGAACTGGAGTCGCTCCCCCAGACGCTGCATTGCTGCTGCGCGTTGCTCCAAGTGTATAAGATGGGTCAAATGCGGAGGACCAACTTTGTTTCAATGTATGAGAGCGCTGAGAGTCTTAGTCGTACACCGGTGTTGACAGTGCACAGGGAAAATGGGAAAACAAATAATCACATGACCAAATTAAAATTGTCCAAGACTGCGTTGAATTGCAGAGGGACATTTTCTTGGTGTATTCATGTTGAAGTTGTGATGGTCAGGTTGCCATATTAATCCTTTAATGTCGACTAAATGTAATAATAAGCAACCATTTAGTCTTCAAAACCTAAACAGCAAAATACATCTTCTTCTTGAAACTACACATATGACTGTCCCTTAAACAACTCATCTGAGTGTTTTCTGATGTGACACGTATGTGGTTAAAACGTGGGTTGGTTTCGGTTTGGGTTAAGTTTAGGAAAACATTATAATCATGCTTACAAGAAACCAATGTTAACTGTTATTACAAAACAGAACCAAACCATAGTCTCCTGTGTCAAAGTTGCACGCTTTGTTGACCAAACCAGCTACTCCCACCTCCTCTTCCTCTTCCTAAGAACACAACAATGACACAACATTTCTACTTTTGGGACTTTGTGAGGGCAATAATTACTCACATGACTGCAAGATGTTGCTTGTCTGGAAAGTAGGATTGCAACTGATGCAACTAACTTCATCATTTTGTCTATAAAATGTCAGAAAATAGTGGAAAATGCCCATTATAACATCTTAGAGCACAAGATAAAATCTTCAGATGTCTTATTTTGTCCGATTAACAGTCCAAAACCCAAAGATAATCAGTTGACTGTCACGTCTGTCATGTTATGACACATAAAAGCTTCAAATCCTCACATTTAAGAAGCTACAACTTGCAAATGTTGACATTTTCTCTTAAAAAGGACAAATTATCATTTAATTAACCAAATAGTTGTCGATTAATCTTCTTTAGATTCACTTATTGATTAATTGACCGATCCTTGCAGCTCTACTGGAAAACATTAACATATGTGGTTTTAAGCATTTTATATTAGTACTTTTGGACAATAGTATACTTATTTCAAATTAAGAGATATTTCTGTAAAATAACATAAATAGCAGAACTTAATGAGGCTTTACCAGCTAAATAAAGGCTGAGAAAAAAAAAAAGTAAAATAAAAAGTTATGTACAGTTATTTTCATAATGAAAACTGCACAGCTTGTTTGTAATCTGCAGCGTGTTAGAACAGACAAGTGTTAACCAGAAGCCAGACACTGGATGACATTGGGTGTGAGGATGAGGACATCTGCTGTAATAGTGCGTTGTTTACTTGGCGTTCACATTTAAAACAAAGACTTGACGTTGACGGAAAAGTTCAGGGTCTAAATGCGTTGAACGCTGCTAAATGCAGCCTTTCAACCCGCTATTTAACTTCAGAAGTCTTCAAGTGTTTCTCAGCTGTTTCATTTGAAATCAACCCTGTCAGGCAACCCAGCGCTCTTATTCATCTTCATTTTTTTACATTAAGTGGTGAGTTGTCTGATGTTTCATTTTAATTGGCTTTAAAAAGGTCTTTCAAGGTCTTTATGAAACTTTAAGACAATGTGAAATTGGTCTAGGCCTGAGGCCATTGGTGTGCAAATTAGTATGTGATATCTGATCCTCCTGACATGGGGGACTGTCAAAGATCTGTTTTAAAATCAGCAAAACCCCTGAGCAGTACTGCAGCTAACAAGGGCTATAAAATATAAAAACACTGATCACAGGCATCACAGTACATTTGACAGCAATATATTTCAAGCATGTTCAACATGGGGATACCTTTAAATGGCCCTAATAGCCGGAAAGGCTGTGTCTTTGTCTTTGGTGAATCCTCTGAGACTACTTGGGAGGGGGGGAAGAGAGAAAGAAATGGGGCAGAATGGGCTTAAGAGGTTTACCAGCATTTGTGCAGCAGGTAAAATGGCCTGACAGTGAAAAACCTGCAGGAAAAGCTGATTTCAGTCCAGAGGGACACCGCATTAATACAGGCATCAGGGAGAAAAAAGCCTGGCTTTGCATTCAGGCTTCCAATGCAGCAATTTACATCATTACCTCCTGACAATATAAACAGTTATTATGAATGTACTCACATGCACCGACACGGAAACAGAGACAAATACATACATACAACTATTCACACAACTAACTAATACTGAACACAGTAAATGAGCTCATACTCTATACTATATTCTTCCTAATCTCTCACACACACACACTTTCCAGTCCCACACAAACTCCAGTCTGTACGGCCATCATTTCAATTTACAACAACTGCAGTCGTTAAACACAACTATAATCAATAAGCTGTTTAAACCACACCCTTCTCTTCCTGACCCAGACCACTGCAGAGCAGCAAACACACAAGTCTGACGAACCTACAAAACACACACACACACACACACGATGCAGACCTAATCTACACATGCTGGGGATGTTAACACTACATTGTGCAACTTAAAGCACTTATATAACGTTCAATTCCTAGACTGAGGTCATGTCTGAGAGTGCAAAACAAAGCCAATTCTGTCTGGTTTTTATTTTTATGCAAGTTAGTTGTTAGTTAGCGATGGTAGAGAGATGATAGGATAAAAGAGGAGAGAGAGAGAGATCTGCTGCTAGAATCGAACCAAATATGTTGCCGTTACGTGTCATTCGTCTTTACCAGGAAGCTACCAGGGAGCAACCACAACTGATGGATTTAAACAGAAGATTTTGCACAGGGATTAACTGTTGCTGTTGCATTTCCATGTAGAAGTCTGCAAATTGCACCATTGGGAAAAGAGCTGATGACATAAGATAATATTATAAGCCCGTGCAGGCAAAAACTGTTTACTTCAAGGGCGCACCAACACACAGGATAGGATAAAATTTAAATATACACTTAGTAGCCAGTTTACTAGATACACCTAGCTAAAACAATGCACTCAAATATAACAGCCCTGTTTTAAATCTTACCATCATGAAGGTTATAACATTTGGATTTTGTTGAAACAGTTATGGTCGTTTTGGAGGCTGTAGTTTTTGGTGCTGTTGAATTGAGGCCTTTCTAATATTTAGTCTATTAGTCTCATTGTGTGCATGATTAACTAGCAACTGAGCAACTGTTACCAATAAAATTAAATAGTCTCTATCTCTCTCCATATATAGTCAGTCATCACTGAACTCATGGCTGTCTGGTGTGATTGCAATCTGTGCAGATTCAGTGTTCCTCCAAGTTTGCATCGGACTCTTATAACATTGTTGGGCTCACAGTGGACAGCCCGCCAATATACGTCCACTAAAAGTGTTAGTTTTTACCACTGACAGGCTCAAATTGTTATAATAAGTGTCTGACAACATTATGGAAAGAACCATACAGAGAAATAAAACATGTTTTGCTTGATCCGGTCTGTTTGTTAATGTGTCTAAGCAAGTCTCGCTCAAGGAGAAGTCTCGTTCTGAAACCTCACGAGTTGTCGAAATCAGCTAAATATTCAGCCGTAACTTTGAAAATCTTTGAGATAACACTAAGCTACGTTTTCTCTACTCCAACACAACAAACCTCTCCAGGCACTCCTCTCTCCAGCTCTGACATGGCTAAATATTTAGCTGATTTCAACAACTCAACTCTCACAAGATTTAAGAATGAGACTTGAGCAAGACTTGCTTAGACACAGGCAGCACTATTGCCCCGTTGGATTACATTGCAGCCCGTTTCGCAGCTGCCGGCTGCAGCACCTCGCTCAATACTGGACCAGTTTCAAAAATGGTTGTCCCCATTAGTCACTTAGACACAAAAAGATGGGAATACAGGTTGAAAAATACCAAAGTTTCCCAATAAGATTTTCACATTTGTACTTTTCTTTTCAAGATCTTACCCTACATATAGCATATTTGTCTATTTGTTGTTTGCGTTAGATTAGGCCTACTTTCATTATCGGTCATGTTGTGTTAAATTGTACATGTGGGTAAGAGGTACTTGTTAATCTACAATAATATCAGAGAACATCTTAAGTTATGTTTTCCAGAAACACCTTGTAAGTTTAAGAAAGTTCGTAAGATTTTACAATCATCTTCACTTTTAGATGCTTTTGGGTCTCAGATCAATAAGCTGCACAACTTCTCAGCCTTACATGCACCTAAACACAACGGAGATGATTGAAATATTATCCTTCTGTATATTCACCTCTAATATTGAAACGACAGATTAACACTGCTAATGTAATTAACTCCAAGTGCAAAGTGGAGATTGGAGCTTCTGCTACACGGTGTGATGACTGTAACCGCTGAGTGCTCGAAGAAGCAACGATACAAAAGGCAGCTACAGAAAATACTGCAGGGAGGAAGGAGTCAGAACATTACAGCAGATACAGCATAAATACCGAAATAATACACATTATGGCACAAACACAGAAACAACAGTTGTCTTCCTTTTCTATAGAAAGTAATTGCTTGGAGATCAGGGGTCAACTGACTGTTCAAGGGAATTTTTTTTTTTTAATCTCAAGGCTATAACTGCAATTACCAGAGGAGAGAGTGTGAGAGGAGAAAAGCGGGAGGCTAAGGTAGGAGACAAAGGTAAAAGATGAGGAGAACAGGAATGACGTAAAGAGGACTCCAAGGACCTCTGTTCTACAGACCGGTCATTACTGAAGGTTCATGCTGGGCCCTCTGGGGACGAGCTGAGGAGCTGTGACAGCAGTGGGCTGCCTTTTATTTCCCTAACCCTGAACCAAGGGCTGCTTGTTAAAACCAAGAATGAAAGAAAGTGTTAATCAATAAGTGAGGGGAAAACAAAAGGGCGAGAAGGGATGGAGAAAAAAAAACAAAAAAACAGAGAGAAATGGAAATAAAAAGCAGAGAGAGTGCGGAGGGGTGAAGGAGATGGGAAGGAGGAGAGAGAGCACCAGGTATAAGATGAATGGAGGGAACAGACGAGGGAAGAGAGGGAACACAGACACACGGAGATGATGGCAGGAGGAGGACGATGGGGGTAAAAGATAAAGCAGCAGGAATTCATTCATTTTCTCTTCTCATTTAATCCTCATCAGCGCTGCAGGGACAACAGAGAGACACTCACTCATACCTGCAGCACTTTAAAGAACAGTGTTGACACCAAACAGCAACTAGACTGGAGGCTAAAGCTGATTGTGGAAGTAAAGCTCAACACCATAGACGGCTGCTAGATGCTCCAACTGACTCAGTGTCATTATGGTCTCAATCTCTGAATTCAGGCCCTTTAATAAGTGTGCTGGTGCTCATTTTTTAAATTGTTGCTCCGTTAATAAGATTTGAAGACTTATAGCAGCTTTGATGTCTGCTGTGTGGGTGTTGATTGACAGCTGTGATTGACAGTTGGCTCACCTGCTGCTCTTCTCGGCTCCGGGACTCACACTGAGTCGGACTATTGTCGCAATATTTCAATAAGTTTAATGTTACTTGATTATGATACCTGTCATGCTAGCACAATTTAGCTAAAGTAGCTAACATTAGCCCAAGTTTGCAGGGCTGGGTGTTCCCAGTAAGCTAGCAAATGGAAACCAATGGGTGATGTCACTTTATATACAGTCTGTGGTTTACACATACAGGGTAAGGGCCGGGTTATGCTAGAGAAGAATAGTTTGTATCATGTGTTGTCCAACCACGCCACGTTTTATTTATTAGCAGATTGACTGTCCAAGCAGTTCTAATGAAGCATATTGGCGGCTTAAAAGCAGTAGACTCTCTCTTGACTCTCACAACCCTGAAGCTGAAGTACGTGTTAATTGTTAAGCATGTAATTTAAATACTCAGCTCTGATTTGGAAGTTATTCTCTCATATTACCACCATGCTGGTGCACAATGAAGTAGTTAACTTGTCTTGAGATGTGTTTCCATGTATTATTTTTCTTATTCTGGATCATGACAATCAGCTTTTCCACCACTTTGTTTAAAAAAGTCTTATGCTTTTTTTATTTTCTGTCTGCTTTACTGTTTTTGGTCTGACTGTACAGAGGCTGGGAGGTGTCAAGCTTGGAAAACTAAATCAGTAATGTGTGGCTTCAAATTGAAAATCAGTCCCTCATTATTAGTCCCAAACTAATTTATGTGATCAACATACATATTTCATTGCCTACATTTAGTCATTAATATTTGCCCTGGAAATTTTTTGAAAATTGTGCTATCCAAGTATTTACTTTGCCCCCTTCTCTCTTTTCTCTTGTGGAACGTACTATAGAAATACACCTTTATTCAAGGACTTTAAAGATTACAAACACAACCTTGTGTTCAACATCCAAAACCTGAAGAATATCCAAATATTTTAGTACAAGATCAAAAAATATAAAAACCGAGCGGTCAAAAGTAAAAGCAGAAAGGCAAAGAAAATACATTTTATTGGAGCTTATGTACAGTATTCACACTCTAATCCTACAATACATAAAGATGTTTAGAGCACACGTTCAGCATGTAAACAACTGTGAATTTTCCAGGGACTGAAATGTGTTTACCACACATTCTTCAGTTATTTGCATATTCATGAGGACCTAATGACCAAAGTGAGGCAGTTGCCAAGTGCCGCCTCCACCTACATGCTATGAAAATGAGTCCAGCTCTACCATATGTGCACACTTGTTAGGAGAGCTCACAGATGTAGCTGCTTTTATCAGGTGCTTAAGATCCACTTCTGCATCAATCTGTGGCTCAAACACCAGCAAAACAAACCGCAGTGAAAATATGAATATGATATAACAACAGAACACTCAGTATCACTTTTCCACTTGTCACTCGTCAGTCTCATCTTCATGTTGTCATGTATAATTCTATTAATCGTTAATTAGCTATTATCAGCAATTGACTAAATTATGAAGTGACAGAATTCTTTTTAAATGAATTCAAAGTGTAAAAAACATGTTAATGCTTGTTTATTATGAAGCGTATTTAATTGCAGAAACACTTTGTGTGATAAAAATAAAATTAGCTTTATTACTGGTAAAATTAATACTACTCACTGCATAAAATGTACAATAGTAGGGTAATAATGTGATGGTGATATTAACAGCTTTTATTACTAATTTTATTGCATTTTTGATGAGTTGTTACTTTCCAGCTTTTATCATTACATGATTTCGTTCTGTGTTATCATATGATGCTGTTAAGACATGCATTACTTGTAAAATTAAATATTTTAACAGTTTGTCACATTCACATACACCCCGAAACAACTCTCTGTATTATCATAATTTGATCCATTATACCAAATGAAATATAAAAAGTGTCTAGATCAGTCGGACTCAGACAGTAACCTGTTTTCTCTCAGTCTGTTTGGCTTGTGAAGGACTCTAAAGCCTGTGTCTGATTTTTCGTTTCCATGCTCTCACAAAATTAGATGTCGCTGGGAACTTGGTGACATAATGATTACTTACGGAGCTATCTGGCGAGCTGCTATGGCTGGCATTAATTGCTAAATTGTGCGCACTAGCCGGCCACAACAGCCCATCAAGCAAGTTGCTAAGTAAGCTAGCTAGTTCAGTTGCTAGTCAACAGCTGTTTATTCAAATGACACATCTGTACAATGTCTTCCAGGTTCAATATTGACTGAAAACCATGTCTCAACTCTTTTGCGGAGCAGTTTACACTCTCAGAGCAGGATTATTTATAAAAAATGGATAGAGAGGTATCACACAGCTAATATGATAGCTCCCTTATTTTAGATTGTCTAGTCTCACACACACACACACACATCATTTGTCCTGATGGTCTTGATGACTGCTGATGACTTCCTGTTTGGTTAAATGGGTAGCACTCAACCTCTCTTCTTCTTTTCCCCCCCTATGGAACATAATACTGCCTCAATGAGATGCTTCAGATAGACCCTGATCCTCCTGTGTATGTGTGTGTGTGTGTGTGTCAGATATCTGATTAGCAGAGGCATCCTCTTTAATGATGGCAGGCACAGACGATAAATAAGTGACTGAGTACCAAGCGGCAAATCAAATCAACCCGACCAATCACACAGGCCCTCGGTTCGTCTGCGACAAAATGGCAGCTCACCTCTGACAGAAGGCTTTTAATCAGCTGGCCTATAGGCTGTGATGCATGGAGACGTAAATAGAGGGAGTGAAAACGGTCAGGAGGAGAAATCAGTTGTTTTTGAAAAAATGGAGCAGAAAATGTGTCTAGTTTCCTGCTCTTTATTTGAATTTAGTCTCTCCGAAACATAAAGGCTGGAAACAAAGAGCTGTTCATTGCGGGTTGATTTTCAGTTCTTTCTCTTTCAGATAACATTATCTGTCAAATTACACACATGTTCAAATTAGAAACGGTTACGGTTTCAAGTTACACAACTTCTGACTGAATTAACGGTTCAGCTCTATCAAAACAGAAAGATGAAGAGAGAAACTGGGTCATGTTCCTATAATGTTTGTGGGCTCAATCAATAAAACATGATTTTTTGATTAGAAACAAATGCAGGCCAGTCCTGATTTATGGGGAAAATGGTGTCAAAATGAACAAATTACAGAGATGGTCTATATTTTCCTGTGGTGTATCTTATATCTGTTCTTATTTGGATATTTTTATTCCTACAGTTCACATTACACACATGATTTCTACTGATTTTATAGACTTTAGATCAGACGCTCGACATTTGCAAAACATTTGTTATAATAAAATTAAACATACAAATTGTAAAGCTTTCAAAAGTTGGTTAAAATATTGAGTTTGAAACATCATATTTGTCTTACAGTCCATCATTTCCTGTGTTTGTAATAAACCACTGATGGGAACCTGTATAACGTCTGGACTGATGCTGTAACTCAAACCCTTTTACAAATATTTAAACCTGGAACATTCTGGTAAAAGTCATGTCATGATGGTGAACTCGAGAGAGAGCGAGGACGGAGGTGCAAGGTCAGTGTGACACAACCAATCAAAATCTGTTCCGGAAGAACGACCAATGCCAACACCTCCCTCTGCCTTACAACCAGCCCTCAACTCCCGGCTGACGTCAGGACGCCGCCGGGGAAACACTCACCGGGTCAAGTGAGGGTGGATGTGGATATATTGTATGTATGTGTGTGTGTTTCATGGGTTTCCACCTTTTCTAAGGACCGATTTAAGTTTTAGACCTGCTAGCTGTGAACGTTTTTGCAAGGTGAGGACTCTCTGACCTGTCCGTGAGACTATTTTCACCTTTTCTACCAACACAGAATGTTAAACACTATGTATGAATGTTTCTTTCAGTGTTTCTTATTTCTCTGTTGAGATAAACCAACAAAAACGTTCAAATTCTGGCCCTGATGGCACCAAAGATGACCTCTTTTCTATGATGCATCATTAGAAACTACTGCAGTCTGCCTTGAGAGCCATTTATTTCTTAGTTTTTTTGTATCTTACAAAAAGATCAAAGTCAAAATCAACTCTGGACATCTGACAGTTGAGGCACTTCACCTTAAACCTACATTAACTGACTTTTTGGACACTTGGGGAAGCAGGAACAAGTAGTGAACACAACATAATATGTTGAACTTCTTAGCAGTTACGGAGCAACATTATCATTCATTTGGAGTCGTGTTTCTGTCCACCTGGTGAATGTAAGTCCAATATTCACTCTCTTTTAGCTCTGTTTTTGCTCTCTACCAACTCCTGAGGGAAATATCTGGCTCTTCAGCTGCTAAATGCTCCACTATGTTCACCAGCTAGTCTACAGCTAACTGTGTCTGTTTGCCGTTTGGTGCTGAGCGGGTAGTGTACAGTGGGCTTTTTGGGGCTTATTCTCTGAAAACAGCTGCCTGCTACGGCTGAAAATGATACTATGAGAGCGCTGAGAGTGAACCAGAACAGTAAAGTTGCAGCCAGACAGCTAAACAATGAGCTGAAACTCACTATAAAGCTTTGTGAAGTAAACTGGCGCTGCAAAGTCTTCACTTTAACATCACAGCCGTTGACAATCAGTCCAAGGAGTCTTCATACATAAATGACAAAAAAAAGCTTGTTTTGTCAGTTCTTTCCACAGCGAACCACATGAGTCATGTTAGCATTTTCTAATTTGCCTTTAATTTAACTTTCGTCTCAGTTTGGTTGAGGTAAAGGTTAAATGAAACCGATGTTGACTGATACAGAAGCGTGGTCTCTGGTGTTGAAGGTTTATAACCCAAACATTCACCCTGGCCTCCTCAAAAACTTTTGAGAAGTTTCCCAACGTCACACCACTTCCTCCTTTTCCTCTTCTGCTAGTAACAGCGGACAGTAATTGTCGGTGGAGGAGAGGTTGCTCCTCAGGAAAACAGACACACGGGTCGTTATAAGCGTTTGAACTAACGATCAATGCTGTAGTATTTCTACTGAGGACAGTCCAAGTCAAAAAGAAAGAAATAGTGTCGGTGTGTCTGTACTTTAGCCAACCAGCAGCACAATCCACAGGCAGCATGGTTGCTGTCTCTCCAGGTTATAAACATCTTTACATCTTGTCTGCTTTGCTGTTCAGTAAAAGGTCTACATGCTTTTGTGTGCGGGGCAAATGTTAGTCAGAAAGGTCCGCTCTATGACAGAGACATCAAGAGACAAAGAAAAATAAGAAGTGAGAGAGGGATACATGTGTCAGAGAGTCAAGAGACTTCAGTCCAGCAGAGGTCCGGGTAGCCCAGGGGGTCCCTGGGCATTAAAGAAGGACCTGACATCCAGACCATGTGACATGAGTCCATGTATCAGTGTGTGTGTCTGTGTTTCACAGCCATGAACAATAGCATCACGTCTGGTGTTAAAACAGGCTGCCACAGTTTCACACATACACAGCTAAAGGGTCAGAACGGCAAGATGTTGTGAGTGAGCAAGATTTACTCCCACAATAATCTCTGATATACATTCAAAATACTGCAAGATTAAAGGCTAAATGTATTATTAGGTAAATGTTTGGTATTGTGATTGCTGATATGATTGATTTACAAGTCACCTTTTGTCATTTACTGCGTACTTTAACTCTACAGTATGTGTACTTTGTGGTTTTTACTTATTTATGAGTCATTTTAAGGACATTTTCTATGAAATTGCCCTTGAATTTCATAGGCAAATGACCTCTGTCTGGCTGTTTGTTTTTATTTTGTTTGTTCATTTATATTTTTTGCTTTCTGTTTGTGGGTGAGGTAGGTAAGATGCTTTGTTTATTGGTCGAGGCAAAAGTTCGACCTGATGGTAACACTAAATGAAAGGTCAAGGGGTCACCAAAATCATTAGAAATCATCCTCAGAGGAATACTGGATGACTATTGGACGTTTCCTGACAATCTGGCCGGTAGCTGTCGAGATCTGTTGCTCTTGAGCGTCTGTGCTCTGTCTCTTCCTCTCTCTGTGTCTCTCAGCGTGTTTGTACGTGTGCTCTTGTGTGTATGTGGCTGTTATTTTGTGTGCACCTGTATGTGTGTGTGTAGGTCTATTAGATCAAATATATCAAGCCCGGGTCATTACCAATTCTCAGGACAATTTCTCATCCTCGCCCCGTCCTGGTGTCGGAAACCGCCAAGGTCACAGGACCCGGACGCCGAGTTGCTTCTCGTGTTACACACAGGCACGTCCGACATGGCGGCGAGATAGGCCTCATCGTGGTAATTATCATATCACCTTTCAACCAGCAGATATATGGAGCTCTAATAATGTAGCATCAATGGGAAATGCATATGAGGTGAGCGATCGATGGACAAATGACCCTTAACGAGGTGTAGGACACACTGCAACGAACGCCAGCATTTATACACACCAAACCCAACGTTGATAATACGAGCTGATTGAGATTAAGTTACTGAATGATGGTTTTAATCTACATCATGTGGTGACCTTTAACACGTCATAGCTCGAGTTTCAAATGTAGAGATCAGGAGAAGATATAAAAGTGCCAACATTTCACCAAATTCGGTTGGATTGGATAGTTTTTGAAGGTTTGCATACAAGCTAGTCCTTTAGCAGCACTGGGCCCCAAACATAAGACCCTCCAAACATGATCAGCAGCTAGAACACTTTGAACCAATGTGAACCTTTGTTTTTATGTGAAGAGAACAAAGATGCCAAACCTTGAAATACAATTACCTTGCAATCACTCAGTGCTATACCTATCAGCTGCATTTAAAGGACAAGGCTGGTGATTTCCTATATTTTTCTCATTGTCAGCAAATCTCATGTGCAGAGCCAAACCGACAATGAACTGATCCCATTTACAAGTGTTGTGTGTGTATTCAAAGCCTGATATATCTTACTCCTCTGGTCCATAAACCTCCATTGTTGTCAAAAAAAACTATTAAAAACACGTCAATGAGACACACGGCTGCACTGGTTGACATGTTCATTCATCATGAAGAGTATGGTCACGTTAGTTTGCTTAAAATAGCTCCAAAGACTAATAACAGCGATCACATTTTGAGTCTCAGTAGAGTAGTTCTGTGTGTGGGAACAGGGTTCAGTTTACAGAGCTTCACTTGCTTTTTACAACTCACAACCTCTTGACTTCTTCTTTGAGAAATTTACAATGTGGTACAAAGTCAAGAGGATGTGATATGTAGCAGAACAAGCCAACAACAGAGGTCTACAGCACGGAGGAATAAGATATATCAGGCTCTGTATACACACACAATACTTAATACTTAGTAAGTAGAATCAGATAACTGTTGGTTTGGCTCTGCATGTGAGATTTGTTGACGGCAAGAAAAAATATAGCAAATCTCCAGCCATATCCTTTAAGTTCAATCAGCTTAAAGTTTGACCTTGTAAAAAAAAAAAAAAAAAAAAAAAGAGAAATATGGTTTCATGGACCAAAAAACACCTCTTGATCATCAGTTTCTTTCTCACTTTAGGTTAACAGCCAGGGTTTTGTTTTGTGGTTAACTGAAACACAGTTCACAAGTAGTTTTTGCCGGCCTTGTGGTTTTATTTTTCAAATCTCTTGGTGAAATACACTCATGCTACACTTTGCCTTGTGGGTGCAGCTGAGGCCATTGGTTATACTGTTGCACTGGGTGACATGTTCCTTCATTACAATGAACATCGAATGTAATTTATTACATATGGAACAGCAGCCCCAAGGATATTTTGTAACTGCCCAACATGGAGCTACTCTCCATTCCCAAGTTTGACAATGCAGTCGTGTTGAGACAGAATGAACACTAGCTATGTTTAGTATGATGAAGAAACATGTCATCCAGTGCAGCAGTATGACTATTTTATGTAGATTTATGGAGTTAAATGTGTTGCCAGCATCAGGTTTACCAGGATGATAATACTCATCAGTATTGTTGGTTTTAAAGGTTCCATAAAATCGATTGAGCTTTCTGAAAAACTACCTCTAATTACCTCTTGGGAAAAAGGTACATCTGACAACATGCTGCAGTAGTTTGCAAAATCAAAAAAGCTCAATCAGTGAACCCATCACAAATTCTTAAATAATCCCACCCTTCAAGGCACGAGTTTTTCGGTGCACATTGGACGACACCAATCCATATTACCCTCAAGTCTCCGCATGGAATTTGTTGATAAAAATATAAAGATAAAATGTGAGGGATCATTTTATGTCTTTCCATTAACTTCTACCTGAATGCTTTGTAACTGAAAACAAGGTAAAACAATCCCTGAGCGGCTACTGTAGTCCGTCCCATTTATCACTCTCCCATCCATCCCTCCATCCATCAGTCTGTCCATCCGTCCTCTGCTTACTGTCTTTATCCTTCTCCAGACCTGCTGTTCTTCTTCTTCAATCTGTCAATTAGGCAGTCTCCGTTTTCTCAACACTGGACGTTTGACCGTACGGTAGTCTCAATATTAGTTAAGCAGCCCGCCTGTCTTCACTCTCCTCTAATTTTTCCATTCTGTCACTTCTGGACTCCATCCATCAGCACACACCCTGCACCTTGCATGACACTCATCTTAAAATATCATCACTAAAAGTCTACTTCAATTTAATGGATCATAAGGCCGGAGCGTGAATATTTAGTGTGTGTGGCTGCCGCCTGGAGATTTAATCCAGAGCTGCATAATTGATGGAGAGACATTGGAAAACTAACAGATCATTAAATGTGATAGCAGATTTGCCGAACAATTTTCCAAATAGTTTATGCTCAATGTCCTGTCAGGGATATATAGGCTTTGCAGAGACGCAGCTGGTGAGGGTGATGATGATGGTGACGATGATGCAAACTGTACTTTACCATATTCATCCAAACACTTAAACTGAATAACCCAGCTAGGTAATTTAATATAATGGCTCTAAACAACATGTCAGACCCATATCCTGTGTAGCATACACCCACCGAAAGATGGTCTGACACTTGAACTGATGATTTTAGGTTTAATGACAATCCCAAAACCAACGAGAGCTGCGTACAAAACAAAAAATATATTTGCGACCTTACCGTAGCTTAACACTAGCTCGCATTTAGTCAATTAATTAAACAAACAGTAATAAAATGTTATGTAAATTACTTTAAGATAGGAACCACGTGTTAATATTACAATATTACACCAAATACCAACCTTGTGCCTCATCAGGGGTTGCTAAAACATTGCATTTTTCCCTCTTAGTTCTTTCATCTTACTTTTTATCTTTACTGTTGCGTGCAGCAGGAGCTGGGCGAGTACCAGAGTGCCGCCTTTCAAAATAAAAGCCCTTCTAATCAAAACAGGGAATAAGGCACTATAAACCTGAAACAGGTAAAATATGTAATAAAGGCGACAGAAATGATGTTCAACAGGGCTATCTCTTCTTTAGAGCTAAAACATAAATTGGGTTATTTACATCCTGTATATAAAGATGGACGTAGCGTCACCTGTTGGTTTGCATTGGAGCCAGTTTGAAGCCCAGAGTTGCAGCTTATGGTCGGCACCATCTTTATTGTTTGGAGCCGTGACGTTCCAAATGTCGGGTGTTGCCTTTAACACTCTGGAAACATGCTCCGCTACTTCAGAGAACTCAGACTTTATTTTTTTAAACTTTGAGCTGTAGCAACAGTGTGTGTGTGTGTCTGTTAGCATGTTTAACAGAGCAGCAGCAACAGTGAACGCTCAGTCCATCCCTGTGGCTACTGTCTTGGCTGAGTAGGGGATTTATATCAGTTTATATGTAGCAACGTCATCATGTGGAAACCTACTTCAGGTCACGTGGGAAAAAGTTTTTAGAGAGGCTTGGGAAAATGGCATTTTGACGCTAAAACATACTTCAACCAAAATTTTTGGACCTTAATACATATAGAACACTACTGGGAAGCTACAGAATGATATAAAACCCTCAAAAAAACAAAAAAAAAATTGACTTGCCCTTTAAAATAAAGAGCATTTGCCCAATACGAAGAGCAAAAGTGAATTTGCAGAAGTTATTGAGGAAAAACTGCAACACAGTGAACCTTCTTAGTCTTTAAAGGCATCAAATTCTTCTCGATCTGAATCAGTCCAACAACTTTTCTCTGATTAAAACCCTTCAAGCTGAATTCATCATCTGCTACAATAACATCACCATCATATCACAAATCAGCTGCAGAGTTCTCTTTCTGTGGGAACATCATCACTGCATTTCGTAATCACATTGTTTTTGTTTTTTGTTTATGTATTATTTGATTAATTCATATTTATTGTATTATGTGCACTCACATTTTTTACATAGCCCACATTCCATGTTCTGACTTTTTGCACCTTGGCCTCAGTGAGGAACAATTTCATTCAACAGTATATTTTTATACGGATGAATGAGCCAGAATTTGAACTTGAAGTTCTGTTGCTACTAATAATTACAGCAAGGAGACATTGGTAAGAGCCAAGTCTTTTTGGAAACTTGTCTTCTGTCAAAACAATTCATTCAGCACTGACTCATAGTTTCACTGTGTTTACTTATCTGACTGAGTAATTCTCTCTGGGTTTTCATATCTGTTGCCAGTAGCACTGAAACAATTAGTTGATCTAGTCAATCAACAGAAAATGAATCAATGAAGTCGTTTATCAAGCAAAAAATGACAAACATTCCCTGGTTCCAGTCTCTCATATGTGAATATTTGCGTCGTTTGTTGTTATAAATTGAATCTTTTTCCCTTTTTTGTTCTGTTAGAAAGAAAAGCTTCAGTGTAACATTTTATGAATAGATTCATCTATAATATATAAAAAAAAAACAGATTAATCAATGACAGAAACAGTCATTGTTAAGTTGTTGTTGTTTTTTTCTGCTGCCTTTATCATCTATCCATCCTCACAAACATACTCCAGGTGTTCTTTCCTTCGCCTGGACCTCTTACCTGGATCTTGATTGGCCAGCTGAAGTTGGACACGTAGACGTAGAAGGTGATGTTGTGATGAAGTCTGAAGTTGAACTTTTCGCAGGAGAAACTGTCTCGGTGCTCCTTGATGTTGGTTCTCGCTATGATCGGCATCTCTTCGCCTGAGATGGTGCCGGCTGTGAGAGACAGACAACAGTGGTTTAAAAATACTGATTTTTTTTCCACATATGTTTCACATATTATGGAAAGCAAACGTGTGTGAATATCCGCAGACCAACACACAGTTTGCCTCTTGCAGTGTTACTTGTTTTAAATTAAAAATGGTGACAAATGCATTAACAAGTCAACAGGAAGTCCAGTCATTTCCTACATAGGCGAGTGATTAATGTCTTTTGAGATGGTCACAGCAGTATGTCAGATTTATGCTGTGTCTCAAATCGCATACTTCTGTAGTTACACTTAACATTTTGAGTGCATAAGCGCGTTAACACTGAGAAGTATGGTGCACTCAAAACAGTCAAAAAGTTGAGTGTGGAACTACGGACACTTCTCGCCCTCAATGGTCGCCATCTTAGCTATGTAGCTGAAGGGGAGGGACCTCTATTCAGAGTGCGTTGTAACTACGGTGAACATCGCCACATTATACAAATGTAAGTTATACATGTGTTTTTTAGCACTAAGCACCACTATACTGCTGTCGGATATAAGCCATCAGTATGTTTTTTGGGTTAATTTAGCAGTCTGTAATGATTTGGTAATGTGAATGCTAACGCTAACTAATGCTAATTTGGGATCGTCATTTCCGGTAAGTGCACAACAGCTGTGTTTGATTTGAGACAACACTATCCGCGCACTACGCCAGTAAGTACATAGTGTATTACATGAAAGTGTACCAACAGAAGTGTGTGATTTGAGACACAGATTTGGTGATCAAGGTCCTGTCTCGACTTGACTGAGAGACACATTGATCACTGAAGCCTGATCAGGTTTAAGGTGATCTGGCAGGAGGGGAGGGATGAGAACTCCAGCAACACTTGGTTAGTTGACCGACACGTTTTGGCTTGTGGCCTTCATCAGGGTCATCATAAAACACCTTACAAACAACATTTAAATAAAGAAAGTTTGGTATGAAAAAAGGTAAAAAAAAATATATAAAAGACAATCAATCATATACATCCAGACACATATCAGCCAATGGGGCATCTACAAAGATGGGTTGGATATATGGTCATGTGGCTTCATGTGGCCAATCGTTGTCCAAGAAGGGACATTGGTGACACCATATTTGGTCCATTAACTAGAAAGGTGCAACTAAGGGGTGGTACTTGGGTTTTTGTTAATCCAAAAATGTGCCTATTAGATATGGAACATTAGAAACACTTTGATTAGGATAATACCAATAATAATAGTAATAGTAAAGATAAAAAACTTTATAAAGTGCTTTGTATAGAGAGAGCAGGACGGGCCAGACACAAACTTCCAGGATCAGGAATGTCAACAACCATGGTGTCATAAAGCATGTTGTAGATGTTAGCCGACTAGGCGATAAAGCAAATGCTCGTCTTTCTAGGATCACAACCTTTATGAGGCTTCATGTAGACACCTCCAATACAGACACACAAGACACACTGTTCTGCTTGACATGCTGCTCACACTACACTTTCTGTGCAGACACGATATAACAGGTAACACCAGAGCAGCAAAAATACCTTCCCAGTTTAAAACACTGCAGCCATATGAAACCAGTGCAATGAGATTCAAACATAGTGACCCATCAAATGCTTGCAGTGTGCACATCCTTTTAAAGGTATTTTTACACAGAGAGTAGTAAGTGAGCAGGTTGAGGCAAAGCGGTCCAGATTTTTAAAATGTCAAGGCGTGTCTTTCATCTCAAGCAGCTAAATTAACATTCAGATGAAAAAGTATTTTCATGACACCTCGCAGTAATTCAGAGCCAGCTTGTAAATTTCTCTCAGCGCTGAAGTGGTCTGATTTCAGTATCCTTCAGAGCATTATAAGCAGTTCTCTGTTAATGGCCGAGTTTTTCAGACGTTCTGAATAAAATATTTCCACCTCCTGCTTTATCAGGGCCATTAAACACTCTGTAATAGTCTGCACACACACACACACACATACACACACAGCTCAAAGTCCCTAACTGAAGAGGCTCCGGGCCCAAAGACACTGAGTGTGAAAGCAGTATGCTTTTATCTTAATTGAAATCAGGAGGGGAAACGTATAAAACGCCCTACTGCCAAATTTCAAAATAGCTGCTGATGTGTTTTGTCAAGAGGGGAAATCCCCGGGATGCGAGCATGAGTGGATCCGACCGTTTTAATTGAGGACACTTGGCCACCAGTGAAAGATACTGACTGTGGGATATCTATACAGACAGACAGCTAAATGACAGAGCTCTAAAGAGAGACTAAACATAATTCCATTTATGGTTGTGAGGTCTGGGATCCACTCACCAACCAAGACTTTACAAAACGGCACAAACACCAAATTGAGACTCTTCTGCAAATCCATTCTCCGTGTCCAATGGAAAACCCCAAATAACGCATGCAGAGCAGAATCAGGACGACGCCCAATGATTATAATCATTCAAAAGAGAGCATTGAAATTTTATATTCACCTAAAAGAAAGTACAAGCAGAGCCCCCAGACAGAAACCCCATTAGACTAAACCAAATTATAAGGAAACAAAAAGAAAAGTATTTGATATATTGGAAAGAATCAACTGGAAACCAGAGCAAACTGGAATGTTATTTGGCCTTAAAAAGAGAACAATCAGTGGCAGATTACCTGACCACTGTGACCGATCCAAAACTAAGGAAATCGTTGACCTCGTACAGACTCAGAGAGCAAAACCTCGCCGTGGACGGAGGCCGCCACAGGCAGACCTGACTCCCCAGAGAGGAAACACAGCAGGAGGTGGAAACTGAGCTGCACTTTACAATCACCTGCCAGCGGTACCAGAACATCAGAGACATATACAACCCACAGATTACATTCCTCCAAAAAGACTTTGAAAACATGGCTAACAACAAAAAGACGTACATATCTGCTGGCTGACATACAGCAATGTTGTGACCAGTAAAGGGTGTCTGATGGAATAAAACCACCATGAAGACTCTCTGTGCATAAACCACTGTATCACATTCAAATCAAATTATGTTTTATATCACAACTCACTTCCTCTTTCATTAGACAGAAATATCAGAGAAATGTCCTGGTTTTCTTTTCTTAAAGATTGCTTGTAACAGTGTTAGCTGCATTATATGCTCCTTATTAACTTACACTAGACAGAATGTTTAATGTGTCTCACATACAGCAAGTTAAATTTGACCATATATTGTTTGACTGCTCTCCTAATTAAACTCTACCCACAGGTGTTTGCAGAGTGATTAGACCTCTGCTCAGGTTGAAAGTGAGGGGAGCAATACTAAACTCCATGTACTAATAAGAATGACAAAGGTATCATTCATCCCACACACTCAGGTGCAACAAAGCTACAGTAACAGGAGAGTTAAGAGCAACACGTGTAAAAACATCTATTGCTTTCTATGTAGACCTGCAGCACCTTGAAATTCGCTGTATGGATCAGCACATCTACGCTACGTAACTTGACTGCTTGTTCTGTCTGTATGGTGTGTTCACTGTGTGCTAGGGCAATTCAATGACAGGTTGGTCAATTAATCGATTAGCTGATAGACAATAATCTGCAACATTTTTGATAACCGATTATCTCATTTAGTTGACAGCCATTTTTAAAGCAAAAATGCTGAACATTACATAGTTCCAGTCTCTCAGTTTTGAGGATTTGTTGCTTTTCTTTGCCTTAATTGATAATAAACTGAATATATTTGGGTTTTCAACCACTGGTCTGACAAAAAACACAACTTAAAGTAATCACCTTGGAATCCAGGAAACTGCGTTGAGCTTTTTCTGACATTTTTTGGACTAAATTAATCATTTAATCAAGAAAACAAGTCCTGCAAGGGCTTTAAATAGGTGGAGAAGACAAAATGTTTTTAAAGATAATCAAACAAAAGGGATTTTTTTAAGAAAGTATATATATGTGAACTTGTTGTCTACCTGTTGAGCTTAAGGACCAAGTGATGTTGAGGTTGAAGTTGTTGGAGGCGTTGATGGACATGTCCAGGTTCTTGTTGGCCTGTAATCAAAACAGGAAAAACATGCAGGGTTTGGTTACTGGTTTGGTTACAGAGCAGAGGACAAAATAAAGTTTTGTTGACAGCGGGATGAAACTTGTGGAGATGAAGTAGAGCGCTGCAGGAGAGATAACGATAAGGGCCTGAGCTGCAATCAGATTACAAGATGCTTTTATATAAACAGCTGTGTTTTTTGGGGGTTTTTTTTGCAGTCCGTGTTGTTCTTCTCCAGAGTACAGACAGTAGTTTCACTTATTTGACTCCAGGTCCTTCAGGACCTTTTGCTCCTTTTTTGGGTACATTTATGCACCACATTTACATAAGTATAACACAAGAAACATTTTAACCTAAGCCAACTTGTGTCACCTTTGGCAAATCTGAATCTGTTGGCGTCTTTTAGTGTCTTTAAATTTTTCTGCAATGCTGCCAGGAATTCAACTTGTTTCCAAAAACGCCTTTAGGCACTATAGAGAAACAGTTGGTCGGATAAAATCCAAGAATTCAGACATCTACCACTGTTGAACTCCATATAAATGTTCTACAGCTTATTTTACTACTATCACTACGGATCTGTGCTTGATTATGTCTCTCAGTTTTTACTTTCTACAATTTACTAAAAGCCAAAAATACCTTAAATCTAAACAAGAAACATGAGTCACATTTATTTAGTTCTTTATTTAAATACTTTTTGCACACTAAACAAGTCAACATATCACTTCCCCAGCCTTGTGTGTCCATGTGTGTATGTGTGTGTGTGTTACCTGTTCAGGTGTAGCCATGAAGTTGATAGCGGTGTAATGGCGGTCGTCTTCCTGAAGCAAACTAAAGGTAAACTGGTAGTCGATCAACAGGTTGTCTGGGTAACAGAGAGAAAGAGAAAGACAATAATAAATTATTCAGTCTATAAGCAGGTGCATTACTGCTTTATTTGTTCAAAAAGCTTCAGTTAAGTGTTCTTCAGGACACCTTGTTTGAAGGATAATGCTGGGGGAGGAGGGGTTGTCTTAATTTTTAGTGTATTTGAAGCACCTTTGATCTCTCGTTTCCCCTTCAAGAACACCACTCCAAATAAAAGCTCCATTCCGGCTCATTCTTCTGACATCACCATCAAACTCAGACAGATTTATGAAAGTAAAAACATGGGTGAAGCTGACCGTGAGTCGAAAATCATTTAGAAGAAGAATAAGGCTACAGCGGAGATGTGGTCAAAGATCTCAATCAGTGATAAAAATGCTCAAAGTGTGTGTGTACAAGCACACATACACACATAAATGTTTTATAAATATGAAGGACGAGCGCTCACAATGCCGGTTTCTTAGGCAGACGAGACGATCAATAGAACAAGAGTGAGAGTCGAAATAATCATGTTCGGTCAGAGATATAATCATTTTTGAAAGCGGCTCCGATTGAGTGTCTGGAAGCAGCCTCTTTGTCAGAGAGACAATGACTGACGTATGGAGGGGATCACAGTGATTCAACATCTGGATGGACAGCAGGAGCCATGCTGGGTCACCTTGTCTGTCTGCATTGACAGGGGGAGGAAGAAGGCAGGAGAACACAGAGGAAGAGGAGGAGAGAAAAGAGAGGAATGAGCAGAGAAAGCAGCTATGTGGCCATGAGAGGATAACAGAGGGGAGAGGATATTTTTTAAGTTAATCAGCATGACTGCTGAGCGCTAACCCCTCGGGGTAATCCAGGTATGTGTGTGAAGTCTGCATCCAAGGGCAGCTCAGGTTAAAACACTCTCAGGCCAGTAAAACTTATTCTTGTATTTTAAGCTCAAAAAAAAAATCTGGGTCTTATTTTTCTGAGTTATTTTAGTATTCACTACCATAATTGGCAGTAGGGATGTGCAGAGAGTCCAGTATTTGTATTTGTATCTGTATTTGTTGAGGAAGCAAAATTACTTGTATTTGTATTTGAATAAAAGTGGAAAGAGGTTTAAAAATCCTGTCTTTGTTTTTATTACGCTTTTAATTTTAGAAAATTAAAATGTTACAATAAGTGTTCATGAAGTGTTCCCTTGGAACACTTAATTTATGTCAGTAGTTCAGCTTTATCTCTGGGGAACACCCCCAACTCCGGGAGTGACGTCCAAATTAGGAAATGTGCGTCATGTAGCAGGTGGATGTGACTCCCCTAGTTGAGACCTGCTGATAGATGTAACAACGGAGCAGAGGAGAGACACTGATATAATGATGTAACCAACCCGTGCGTTGGTATTTAACATGTTTTTTTTTTCTTCCCAAAAACAAATAATTTTAAAAATATTTGTATGAAACAAATATTCGTAAAATATTCAGGCACACCCCTAATTGGTAGTCGGTTAGATTCCAGTAGGTTAACTGATGAAAGCTGTCAGATGATAAGTTTAAGTGAAAATGAAGGAAAAACCCAAAAACTCCTGACCATAGGCATAGATTTTTATGGCGAGAACACATTGCAGATTGCAAATAAAAGCATTGAAGACAGTGACTCACATTAAAAAAATAAAAATTCAACATAAAGTTGTCTTGTATTGATGCTTAAAGGTGAACAACTGAACCATGTTTTATTTTCTTCTGTGTCATGTTGTAACAACGCAAATTTTGTCATGTTATGTTTGAAATTCAGCTAAAATCCAGCGAACTGTTGTTTGTGGATGTGTGGAAGGTTGATTTAAACGTGTTTTTTAGGGTATTACACAGGAGCAGCTACTTTTAAATCTATTTGAAGAAGGTGGGTGAAAATCACAGTCACAATACAGTAAGTGCAGCAAATTTAAACCTTTACAGATGCAAGTCAAATATAGTGCAGGTGAGAATTCTTTTCTGTATTCTGGGGCCATGAAGTGCTATCAGTTGCCTACTTTAATTAAAGACGAGTCTTGAATACATCCCTAAATATATTATCGATTGTTTGTTTGTCTACAATTGGTGCTTGTGTTGTAATAATTTCTTCATGTCAGATGATAAACGTCTGTCACCATCTTGCTGAATAGTTGAAAGTCTGTGAAAATACCAGGGACAACAATGGAAACAGGTATAGGACTTTATCTATCTATTCCTGACAAAGTCTTATGTTGTGTTTTTAAATATATTGTCAATAAACCTAATGTCATTTTACTTCACATGAGACCACGTTAATAACATCTTCACTAGATAATTGGCTGACAATATAACAAATACCAGTCTAGATCCTCTGCCATCTTTGTTGTAGTTCCAACATCATTCCAGCCATCTCTTGCTGTCCTTCAGGGTAATAATGAACAGAAAGAGTCTTCAGCTTTAAGGTGCTCAAGGGCAAGACATTAAAGGATGCAGTGTCCCCTGTGAATTAAATGTACATATTTTCTCTTTTAAGGAATCTCATGTGTATGCAGTGTGTGCATGCTCTTGTGGAAACAGCGTGACAGTCAGTAAATGTACCGTATGCACTACACTACAGTTTGTCATACAAATAAATACTACAGCTCCTCAAGTACAAAGCCAAGTACCCCAAGTTTTGTTTGCCAGCGGCTCAGTAAAGTTTGCTTCCTAAACACGACTTGAGGACTGAAGCAGGAACAGCAGGAACAAACTCCTTTTCTCTTCAGATACTGATTCCAAAAGTCTGACTAGAGTCTCTGCTAATGCAACATATCTGTATTGTGTTTCTATTTCAATTTAAATCTGTGTCCAACTGACTAAGATCATATTTTTAATGTGTTAGGTACTTTTTAATCATAGGTGGAGACATTCATATACAAACATTCTTTTAGGGCTTCTTCAAATGAATTACAGAAGAAGAAGGATTGTAGAAGGTTTATAAAATTACAAGTTTTTAACAGCAGTGGACCGATTACACCTGGCTGATACACTTCCTTTAGCTCCACATTGGAGCTGCTTGGTAGTCAACAGCAGAGGACTGTTGCTGTGTCAGAAACTGCCTGAATGTGTCAGAGAAAGAACATCTAAGTGCTGTTACAGGTAATCTGTTGCCGTCTAACGCAGAGTGGCAGCAGTCAGCAGAGATACTGAAAGAGCTTTTCAACTTACCAAGCAGAAAAACTTTGTGTCACAAACAGTAGATAGATAGATAGAGAGAGAGAGAGAGAGAGAGAGATGTTTAATATCACCTTCCTTTCAGCTGTACAATCCTGGGGCGTCACCAAGACGAAAGCAAATTATGTTTGACAAACACCCTTGTTTTGTTCAGCCTTCATGGCAAGTTAGCCCGAACAGCAGATATCATCAGATCAAAGACAATATTTTTTTCTTAACATCTCCCTTTTCCTCCCTCCCTCCCTCGCAGGCAGACATGCACTGCTGCTGCTGCTCAGTTGTTTATCCCATAAGGGTCGTCAGTACAACTTCAGAGTATTTGGAGGGTTTTTTTTATACTTTTAAAAGGGGATAGAGAGAGTGTGTGCATATTCCTGCGTGTGTACAATATGTTTGGCCTCTGAGTACATACAATATATGTACACGTGCATGTGCGCATACATTTGCCTGCTTGTGCATCTGCCGTGTACGAATCTGCATAGTTAACCAAACAAATGAGAATACCGCACAAAAAAAAAACTTCCGACACAAGAAAACAAATTACACCGGTCCCTCCGTGTGTTTCCAATATGTTTGATTTCAAGGCTGTTAGGAACAAGAGCATCAGACAGGTTTAAAAGTTCATCTCAGCTAATTTCAAATCCCATCTGAGAAATCTGACAGCAGTTTCACTTAGGGATTCTCAATTACACACGTACATGTGCGAAATTCTCACTCCGGATGAATTGTATCAAGGTATCACTAAAGCTATTAACGATCCCCAGAAGAACTGAAATAGAAATAGTCTATGCCAATTTCTCAGGTTCACAGATGGGTGATCTTATTACCATATAATATGTAAGCTGATTCAGCCTATATGAAACAAAACACAGTGATGGGGAATGAGAAGGCAGAAGAGAAAGCCTTCACCCGGAACGTAATCTGATATTCCAGCAGTCTGCTTCGAATGGAAATCCAAAAACAAGCGTGAACTCACCTACAATGTCAGTTTGTCAGAATCTCTCGCTGAGGTTTCATTTAATGCTTGTTAACAACTCATTATTTCCCATTTGCAACACCTGCCTGGCAGAGCACGGGCCAGACATTACAGCATCACCTTGCTGAGGAATACAGGTTAGTAGCAGGGGAGTAAACACAAGGACAACACGGATTCAATATCACACCAGACTGGAGGTCAAGGTAATCTGGAAGGTATGCCTGAGGCCGGGTGACCCTGAGTATATTACAGACTCACTGTTCCTTAACAATACAATGATCTGACGGATGGACAGTCACAAAGTTCAAAATCACCGGCGTCCCAACTGCAGACCATTTAATTCTGAGCACACAAAATGCCAGAATAAAAACCAAAAATCAATATGTTTTTAAAAGGTGGTGTGGATGACGCTGTTGTAATAGAAGAAACTTAATCATACACTGCAAATAATACTGATGAAAACACCTACAGACTGACTCCAAACTAAAGACAGATCACTGTCCAGTCAGAATGGTAAAAATAGTTGCTGATGGGCTCATGTCACACTAGTAAATTATACCACAATATCTCCAGATATATCAATCATATGTTAGTTGGCATAGATGTATGTTGTTCATGGACGCTGTCATCCCACAATGCAACACATAATGGAGGAGCTTTTCAGGGCTGGAAAAAGAGATGAGAGAGCTCCAGTGAAGTCTCAAATTAAACATGTGAAGCAATAAATTAACCTTTCACTAAGCTTTTAACTTGGGAATAAGCTATTGTCCTCTGAAAATGTACACTTTTATACTTACAGCCAATATAACTGTTAGCAGTAATACCTGGGGAACATATAATACAGTAAAAAAGTAGAGATTATACAGTGTAATACAGTGCAAATCATCAGTCAAATCAAGTTCTGTTTTTGTTGAAACTATGACTGGTGGACATCTTTAACCTTCATGTTGTCCTCGGGTCAATTTTGACCCGGGAGGTCATTATGTGCTGTCATCAAAAACATCGAAATGGTTTCAAAACAGTATCCTGACAAAGTAATTATGAATTATTTTAACTATAGTTGAGATCAGAGGAAAATATGTTGATGGGTTATGGCAGACTGGTATATACAAAAGTTTAGTCAGGATGCTGTTTTAAAACCATTTCAATTTTTTTGATGACAGCACATAATGACACTTGTTGTCCTCCCGGGTCAAAACTGACCCGAGGACAACAGGAGGGTTAAACACAACAACTAAAAATAATAGTCACTGTATAACATGTTGTTTCAGTGCCAGGTTCCTTATATTGTGTCTATGATAAGGGAATATGATCGCTAAGGAAGATACATTCTGTGTTTTTTGGTGTAGTTTTGTTTTGGACAGTGTACTGACAGGTGTCTATATTATTTTTTTTTTTTACCTCATTTACATATAAAGAAGAGCAAATACATTACAAACATCTTGTAAAATAATACAACACCACAACTAGAGCCTCAAAAAAAACGACCGCAGACTATCAACACCTCCCTAACACCGACTCAATAAAAAGAGAACTTAAACTTCACAAAGGCAGGATATTTTACTACTCAATAAAACTTTATTTATCCCTGTTAGAACAATTGTACGCAGCAGCTCGTTACACAGACCAACAGATACACACACAGTTGACAGGAACGAATGAAAAAATAATGTTAATCACAAAGCTAAAAACAATGAAAGGCTGTAAATCTAAAAATAAACTGTATGTGGATATATAACTATAATAAATACACACTGCAGTACATTGCAGTGCTGTTGAACTGCACTGCATTACTGAAGATTAATGTTTGTATTTTCTGGTAAATCTGTGTAATTCTAATATCTAGTATGGACTTGGGTCACTGGGGTCAGTGAGAACATTTCTTTTCTTCTATCTGCTCTGTGTATCCTCCCAAAATGCCATATAGTACATGGATCAAACTCTTATTGAAACTTACTCAAACTGATCTAAATTCAGTCGGAATATTTAATAGTCTGTCAAGGGTAGCTATTGGATTGCAAAAAAGGGTTTTGGCCTGATAGGACCAATTAATCCAAGTTGGATAGGCGTCCAGACTGATTGCCTGTCAGGAAATATTGAGACATCCTGGACTGACACAAGATCACGTCCTAATGAACGGCCTCAGGCCAGGAACGATGCTGACTGCTGATCACTGATGTGCAACTACCCCTGAGGTCTGAAATTGGCTGAAACATTGACTTACTTTTCTTTAGTTTCCTTTGATATCATTTTACCACTAAAAGAAGAAATCTTGTAGTTGAAATTGATATGACAAATCACCCCTCTTCATCTCTCTCCAGCAGTAGATTTAGATTTTTGTCATGACATCACTACGCAGTCTTATGTTGTGTTATGCATCACTAATTGCCTGTTAATTGAGACTGTGAGGTTGTCAGTAAATATCGGAGCTACTTTTGTTCAGCTTGACTAATCTTTCCCAGAAGGCCTAAGGGCAGCAAGAGGCACTGACTGTGGCCTGACTGGTGTTAGCTGGTAATTCAACTGACTGCTGGTCTTTTCAGTATAAGTGACAGG
This sequence comes from Thunnus thynnus, assembly GCF_963924715.1. Taxonomy (NCBI): domain Eukaryota; kingdom Metazoa; phylum Chordata; class Actinopteri; order Scombriformes; family Scombridae; genus Thunnus; species Thunnus thynnus. Next base: position 23,166,579 of record NC_089530.1, on the reverse strand, counting down.
ACACTTGGTGGCTGTTATGGCTGCAAAACTGACCCGTAAAAAAAGCTGAATGTATGTTGCACTTTATGTTGTGAAAGATATACTGGAAACATTTTATGTTTGTTTTAAACAGTAGGCATAGTGGCATTTTACCTTTAGAGAGTATCTGTTTATTTATATATTGTTATTTTATAATTAATGTGTGAATTGAAAATGTTATTTTCGCATATAAGGCAAAACACAAAGAAACAGCTATACTGAAATCATTTTAGTTTGTTTTAAGTAGGCTAAGTAACACTTTTACTTTTGAAAGAATAGTTGTTGATTTCATATATTATCAAATCTCTTTTGCAAATAAGACAAAAAATGTGCTAAACAAACCGAACTGAAACCAAAACCGTGCCCCAAAAACCGCAATAAAAACTGAAACACGGGCTTATTGAACCATAGCACCCCTAGTGGCCGTCCCTAATTAGACGTCCCTTGTAGCTGATTGTGATGGAATATGACAAGTGGTTCATTAAAGCGTCGTCCTGGTGATCCCCGCTGATAAATACTAGCCTGACTGGGGGCAAACTCATTAAAAAGCAAAGTTGCTTTTCATCAATTGACTGGTAGTGCAATATGACAGTGTTAACTGAACCAAAGCATCGCTCTGTGCACTTCCTCCTCGAGTGAGATGAGAAACACTGCCGTCAGTAGCTGGACGCTCACATTTATCAGAGATGAAAACATTTCATCAACATGCATTTCTGACTGCTGCTTCATCAAATGCTTGTTAACAATGTCAAGAGCAAGTTTCTGCGTGTGACATGACTTCACGCTGTATTATTGTTCAATAACAATATGTTACAATACATTACAACTGTCAAACGTGGTGCTTAAATCCTAAAAACTGGCCAAAACCAGCTAAGAGGTATTGTCTGTACTGTAGAGCCAAGCGTGATAGCTTGTGCCTATGTGCTGTAGAACTGTAGAGCCATACTGTTTGTATTTAGGTGACATACTCGTTAATTGCAACGAACATGATGAATTTATTCCTTTGAACTATGTATACATGGAGCTCTGTTCCTGAGCATGCTCTGTGGCATCTGACCAATATAAAGCAACTCTCCAGAGAGTAAATAAGAATTTGAGGCGTGACAGAAAATGTATCTACCGTGTTCACTGTAATGAAGGACTTTGTCAGCAAATGCAATTGTGCACTATAGCACTTTCATGTGTTTTCATACGAGACCAAGGTTATATCAAGTTGTAATACCAAGAATGTCCTCGCCATGAAAATGATAGTTATTTGTATAAACACTTCAAACAACCTGTGATGACATTTTCCTTGCAAGCAACCTCTTGTTGTCACATGAATATTGACTGTCCTCTTTCAGTAGCAAAGGAGGAAATAGCATGACATTGTTATAGTGATGCAAAACCACATAGGAAGGAGAATCATAATTGAAGAAAGGGCTTGCTGCACACCAAAAAGCTCAAGTCTGGACCAATTTTCTTCTCAGGATGTATTAAAACAATATCTGAAGGTGTAAGACCTGCAGAGGATGTTTTTTTAGTGAGCAACAGGCTCTTTCGTCATTTTTGAGTCTTTTACATTGTCTGTGTTCAACCAGTACCCAGCTAAATTATACTGCTGCACAGACAGAGAAGTTCAGACTTTCCTCTTAAGGAGGAGGTTGGATTAGATGATTGGGGAAGCTTAACACCATAGACACGGTTTGAGTCCTGTCTGCCTCAGTCAACATTGGTTAAGTTTAACCTTTAAAGCAATATTTGCCTTAACTTAACCAGACCTACCCATACAGGTGACAGATCAGAAAACACGTCTTAATTTTTAGGACTTATTGACAGCACTTCTTATTATTGCTTTGGGTTCTTAGAGATTTGTTGATGACTGACTGACAAACTGTTGCCAACTGAGCAAACATATACTGCCCTGTCTGTGTTCAATGACTGCTTACAACTGACTTTGTAATACTACTTCTATACAGATGAAAGAGGCAGACAGAGAGGGGAGGAGACTACAAAACATGTCTGATTCACAGCAGATGTCAAGGTGGCTGTACTTGTTATGATGTTCAGCTGTTCAACCTTGAGTGGTTGTTTGGTTTAGATAATGGCTTTCTATTCCCCTTTAAAGGGTTTGAGGCAAGTGCTTAACCTCTGTTCCTGGACTTATGGTACCCTGGAAGAGTTCTGTGTCAGGGCTGCTGCTCTCTGAAGCAGACAAGCAGTCCTGCACATGGATGGAATAAATCCAGCCTGTTGTACTCTGTTCTGACCAGTGGCGAACCGTGACGATTAGAGCTGGACCTTCAGCTCGGCCAAACACACACACACACACACACACACACACCTAAAAAGCAGCAACAGGGCAAAGGATTTTGCGAGGGATGAACAACTGTAACACTTTAACTAACCATGACATGAGGTAAACAAGAATAGGCATAATAATCATTTTAACCTCAGGCGTCTTCTCTATACCTACTCTATGTAAATAAGTCAAAAAACAGGGATCATTTAAAATGAACAACATACAAAGATAAAAACTGGAAATATAAAACCGGCCACCCAGAATATATATTATTCTTGTCAATGTGACAAAGTGACTCAGTGGGCTGTTAAAAATTGCGAGGGTCAGTTTTTTTCATAAAATGAAATTCATTGATGTAAACATGCAATAGCCTCAGGAAGACTAAATAACAACAACATAAGGCGACTGTTTCAAAATCAAAGAATACATCTATTAATCAGAGCAATCACAAAATCAGCAGGGGGAGGTGCGTAGAAACAGCTGTTTGCAGCTTGCAGCTCTCTCTCTCTCAAACAAACAAACAAACAGTCATGTGTGCCGTTATTCCTCATGTACAAATGAAAGAAAAATACATTTGTCTCCTCCAAACTTATTTGGTCTGCTGCTTAGAGCTTTAATAAATGCACTGCTATTTGCAAATAGGTTTCCAGGTGGACTGGCTGACAGGACACTAATCCTCGCTTAGCATGATGCTAACGACATATTAATACAATGGGAAATCCCATAGAATAATGGCAAAGCTGGACAGACTGCATTTTTCTATTAATCTTGTACATTATGTTGACTCCCAGTACACATTTTAATCTGCCTTTCTGCACAGCCTGAACCTGCAACTTTCATGCAGTCTTTGAGTCTTTAAACATCCCTCTATGCAGTCAAAAATAATGTCAACATGTTTTTACAGGTGTTTTTAATAGTTTTGTATCGTCAGAATGAAGAAAAGTTGGCCTTTTTCTCTCATCTGGCTTGGGGGGCGTGTCAGAGGCTTGTTTGTTGACATTAGCTGGGAGGCTACCAGTGTTACACTGTATGGAACAGAGGCAAAGTAAACAGGCAGGGTGTCCCAAACAGGGATTTTGAAGAGTAACGACCAAACCAGCATCTAACCGGTCCAAAGTTACATTTGCAGGTATGTTTTCATGCTGTTTAATGTGCTGCAGCTGAGCTAGCCATCTAGCTGCTATCTGATATTAGCATTTTTCCTGTGAATGTTTGGTGGCTCGTTCAACAGGCTAAGGTGCAGGACAAGACGTGTTCATGTTTGTAAGTTAGATAAGGAGACTTTAGCAGGAAAGCTAATATGGGTTGTTGTTCAGAGTCTGTGGCTTTTGTGTTGTGTAGCAGGATGCAATCAGGCTCAGTGTGACCGTCTGCTCTGCTTATGATAGAATGCAACGTTATCGCTTTATGCAAAGATTTGATTTGCTGTATCCAAATAACAACTCTATGTAGGTGGATGATAGAATGGTATTTCAAAAGTAAAGGGTGCCCTCATGAAATCAAAGAATTTAAAATATAAATTTCTCCCTTTTGGGTGTTGTTTCTGTCTGCTGACTGTGTTCTTGTCTTATGAATGTTTCTTGTTGTCAGGGCTCTCATGAAAAGAGATCCTAATCTCAATGAGACTACCTGATTACATAAAGATTAAATTAAAAAAAAAGAAAAGAGAGACATTTCTGAGCCTGATAATGATTACTAGAATTTAAAAAGGCAAAATTAATTCCATTTCAATTGAATCAATACAATCAGTGGGTTCACACATGGGGGCAAAGTAAATACACAAATCTTGATTCTTGGCTTCTTTCGCTCTCTTCAGTAATTCTTATTAAACTCAATTTTGTACAATCCCAAGATCAAAATGCCACATGGGAATAAATGTCACAGTGCAGAGAAAATGTGACCGACTAGCACCAGCACGTTCCCAGCTTGCTCACACCAGCTACAGTATTTCACTTTATTTATTTATTTTTGGCCCTATTTAGGGAAGACACAATACTGTATTTTTATTTTTTTTTTTTAGCATTCCATTTAATCTCCCTGCCGTCAGCTGTCTGATAACTTTTCACCATCTCTTCACATCAAAAGAAATCCACAGGTGGTACAGGATCTCAAACCTCTAAATCTGACAGCATCTCTTGCCTTGCATGTCATATTTGCAGATGAAGCTTTTTTTTTTTTTATCAACACCTTCCTTCCCATGACATTTAAGGCTAATATTACCTTCAACCACAACTGTGTCTGCTTTCTTCAAAGTACCAGGAAATGGATGGCTTTTAAATTCATAGTCTTGCTCTATGTGTGTGTCGGTGTGTGACAGAGAGAGAGAGAGAGAGAGAGAGAGAAAGGGTGTTGTGTGCATCCATGTGTGTGCGTCAGAGTGTGCTTGCTCTTATTCAAACAAAACTAGCCCCATTTCATAGACAGCAGAAAAGATAATGTTGCATTAATGACAGAACACAATGTAGTCAAATACGTCTGAAAAAACACACACCACTTCAGCTGTGACCATAGTGATAAAGTAGCTACACACTTAAAGAGCCCTTAAAACCTGTCCATGTGTCTGACTGTACACATGTATACTATCTAAAGCCCTTCACAGTACTGGGCAGTAAAAGGGCATTGCATTGGTGCCATCTAGTGCCTTCAAACCTCAGTCCTGAGTCCGGCATACAGAGTAAATAAAACAAACCATCAGTGAACTGTAAAACTAAATCTTATCTAAAATGTTTTTTGATTATGTAGAGCTCTATCGTCTGTAACACCCGGAGGAAAACATGACTCACTTGAGATGATATCACAGGTTCAAACTTTAGTAGAGAAAGTTGCTCATGTTCTCAAATGATAGCTGGATTATTGCAGAACATTAAAATACCAAATATGATTTCTTTAACCAACTGCTGCGCCTCCTTAATTGGCAGATTTCTCTGAACTAAATTTCTGTGTAATTGTGCGTGTAAAAAGGAATGTAAATGGCATTTAAAGATAAAAGCTTTTGCAGAGGTGAACCCATGTTACAGGCCTCGATTGCATTCTTGACCTGAAGTTGTTTTTGTGATCAAAGGCATATTTGAAGTGACCAGTGCAATCTTTGGTATGACTCCTCTGATTGCTGTATCCTCTCGAGCCTCCCTCATTGAAACAATGACAGCCCCTCTCAAAGTAGAGGGCTATTGACATTGACAGGACTTGAACTCTTTTGATATAATATTAAAACTGATGATGGCAATTTATAGACTGTGTGTGTGTGTGTGTGTGTGTGTATTTGTGTGAGAGAGATGCAGAATAATGTGAGTATGTGCTTGTGTGCCACAAAACATCTGTTTTGACTACGGCACTTCTCCTTCATCTGCCCTTTAAAGGGAAAACCAGCAATTTGTTGCAAATGAGCTAAGTCAATGTGGTCCCTGCTAGCATCTGGAAACAGGAAGACAAAGTCCTGGACAGAAACACTTTCTTTATGCATCTATCTTCATTCAAAAGTAGGAAAATCTTTGGAAACAACAGCACATCCTTTTTTCATCATAATTTCTAGATATTTTAATGTGGGATTCATCTTCCAACTTGTCTTATAAATAAAAAAATCCACTATGCTTTATCTTAACGGCTCATTTGTATGCTTAAAACATCCTATGCTAACAATTTTGTGGTAATGGAAACTGTTTCCAAGGTCAAGGATGAACTTTCAGTCTCAATGATTGTCCTCTCTCAGAAGCAAAGGCAGAAGTCCGTGACATTGTTATTAGTGCCGCAAGAACTCTTAGGAAGGAGGTCGAGGTGGATTCTTGGGTTTCCAAAGAATGTGACTTAAATACTGGAGACTACAGTTTGTATCCTGTCTCCTTCCAACGGTTGATGACAGTTTGGCTAAGAAATAATCATCATAAAGGCAATTGTTCCCAAACTTAAAGTGGTTTAATTGCCTAAACTTAACCAAATCATAACCAGTGAGGTTTCACATCAAAGTCCATCTATTGCCTGATGCTAGCCTTTACTGTAATGTTCAGGGAATGCTTATTGTTCTCCACAGATATGAAACTATTGTAAAGTATCATCCTACTTTTATTCTGTCTCTTGACAGCGGAGTGAGGCTGAGTCACAGGCAAGCTGTATGAACTGTCCAGATGACGGATTTCAGTTGACTCTCTTGGATCTCAAGGGAAACTAAAATGCTAAAATTGCCAAGACAGTTTGCCTGCAGGGCTCCTCTGTGGGGAGGCTTCCGGTGCAGGCTCTGCTCTCAGGGAGCTCCGCTGTCAGCACAGGAAATGCTACCAAAATAAAGCAAAACGCACAACACGATACCTCCACTGTCAGGAAAAAAAGAACACAGAACTATCTGCTGTCAGGAAAATACATGTTGCTGTTTAATGTGATTTTGTCAATAATATATATTAAATAATTCTGCCAACACAGTAATGTTATAGTGTGAATTCTTCAAATGTAGTTATACACATCTGTCAACATACCATGTAAAGTGACTCTACCAATAATAATTAAAGGCTATCAACATAGCACTATTATTTAAATATTGAATGCACTGATTTATTTCAACAGAGCACATATTTATTGATTGATTCATAAACCAATATAGCCTATAGCTCAGTGATTCAACAAACACTGCTTGCTTGAATCCTCTCTTCCCCTCTCACAGACACACAGACACATGCACTTTTATTTGCAATGTCTGAGTCATACTTTCTCTTTGCAGGCAGACGGACTGTTATAGACAGACTTTTCAATTGTGATCAGGTGAATTTCATATGAAAAGCTGACAATCGATAGCCTATTTAATAACACTGCTTTTGTTAATATTTACAACCTTCAAAGACTCAAGTCTATATATACATATATACACATCTATTGATATATAAGAAATCTGCCAAAACGAGCTTTATACTCATAAAGCATATATGGAAAAGTTTGCTTTGTGTATGTGAAATGGACTTAATGGATTTAATACTGAAGCTAGCCAGCATTGGCGTAATAGTTAGCCTGACTAAATAACATTTCATAATTACGGTGATTTACATTTACACAAACTGATAACATAACGTAGGATTTCAACAGCACAACTAGTACAGAGCAAAACATTCAGACTCTATTTGATATTTTAGATAAGGGAAGGAAGCTTCAATAATGACCAAGTGTTGTTTAAACTGAACATTTTACTCACCAATATGATGCAGTTTTACAGGAAAGAAAGAAAACGGTGGACTTTGGACACAAATTTCATCTATAGCTGTATGTTACTCAGAGCAATGTATTTTCAGTATATTGTTCATAGTAATATTGCATAAATACCATTACCAGGTTTCCTATAAATCACATTTTCTGTAAATATTGTGTGTAAGATACCGAGTGTGCGAGAGAAGACAGAGTCAGAGTTAACGCTGAGTCATGATGCTACAGCTAATTCTGCTAACTTTGATGCAGTACAGTAACTCTGGATGAACACAGAGGCCACATAATACATTACACTATGTTTTTAACATTTCGTTGATATAGCTACCATTAAAACAACTAAATGAATCGCTTCATTTAGTTACTTTAAACCAAACAGGTCACAGTCACCGCTATTTATGGCTCTCGAAAACAACCATTTGCATATCTCGTGTCCTGACAGTGGAGCTGCCCTGTGAGTGGAGCCTACGCCAGAAGCGTCCCCAGAGAGGAGACCTGCAGGTAGACCCCTCTCAAAATTGCTCATTTCCATTTTCTAACAATGTTAGTTTTGCCAAAATACAGCTAAATACACTGTTAGTATGACATACTGTTGCCCTCCTTGAAGCTGCTAAGTTTCGAGGGGCTTTAATGTACAACTGTTTATGTTTCAACCATTACAGCTTCTATATGATATGAGTGTTTGGAACACAGTGGGCATACATATCAATAGTAGAGAGGTACATTATGCAGAGTGTTTGAAAAGTTTCTGTGAATGTTTTGATAGCCTTTTCCCACCATGAACACTTGCCACTGTTATCTGAAAAAGAGAAAACTATTTTTTTCTTACAGCAACCTCTTGTATGTTTGACACTCAAAAGATAAATTTGGGTTGCAGTATCTGTTTAGCCTTGCACTCGCATTCCTGGGTACAGACATCCTAATCAAGGGACAGAGATCAGTACTGTATGAAGGGACAGACTTCAGCTGTGTGCGTGTGTGTATGTATGTGTGTGCGTGACAGTCGATGTGAATGCCACGGAGGCGAGGGAGACTCAGGTGTAGCGGCAGCAGGATACTTACAATAACATGTTCCTCGGAGAGGGTTTCCAAGGTAACGGTTCTCTGAGTCACATCTGGAACGACACGGGAGAGGAGAGACAGATGGAGAGGGAGAGAAAGAAGAAGAAGAGAGAGAAAGAATACAAGGCATTAGCAGTCAACACAGGCTTAGTTTTTACGAAGACAAATTTTTGTATTAGTGTAGTGTGGTTCAGTGTGTGTCAGGTGGGCCCTTGCTGCAGGTGTTGTCTTCACCCAGCTCTTTGCGAGGTGATTTCCCTCGACAGTCTTGTCTAGCCATAGCTGCTCTGTTTTACCCAGGGGCCCACAAACACACATAATTAGAGAGAACACCTTGAACTGTAGCGTGAGAGAGAACAACACAGTCTGGTGTAAAAGTGCATACATGCTTATTAAAAGCCTTATTAAAAGTGTATACATGCCTATTAAAATGTGTTTTCATACATCTGTAAATGTTTTTTTTATCTGTGTATAATACATCCCATTTAGTAAAAATCACAAAAACAACCATTAACCGTTTTGGAAACCATACTACTGTGTTTTAGATATTTTTTTTGTTTGTTTTCATGTTTGAACCATTTAGGGTAGCCATTAGTTTCCATTTATGTCCATTATTTTCAATTATAATATGAAAAGCACTTGCATGAGTTATTTAATACTTCCAAGTCTGCATGAATTGTTCTCAAGGTTACATGAAGTAATGCCATGCAAAGCTTTCACGCCAATATGCACTTAAACTGCTAAACAACATTGTCATGTTGTAGTAGCTGATTATCAAAGAAGCTGACTAGCCTGAAACTGACGTCAGCAGTGCTTTTTATATGGATTATTGTCAGGTCGCTCATTCATGTGTCTATGTTTTTAAGTTAGATAAAGAAGAGGCAATAGCAGGATATGTGGGCTTTTGTTAACAGTATGAATTTAGCAGGTTGCTGTCTGGCTGTTTAGACAGAAATCAGCCCTACGTTGAGGCTGGTTCAACTTTTTTTGGCAGACGACTCTGTGTTTTATACTAGAGCCCTTTGGGTTCACACCGCCACTGCACTGCTGGACTGCCCTCATTGAAATGAACAGGCAGGCTGCATTTTTTCACACACCAAACAAGAGTCAATGGCAGAATAAGCTGTTTGGCATTGGCAGAGAAGATTTGGCATATTTTTCATGGGCGCAACCCACATACTCAGCTCTGCTGCTCATCCCACAAATGGATGTTCCTTACAAATGTGGCACCATTTAAAAGGGAAATAAACAGGCTTTCCAACGGTATAAGATTTATTGCCAAGAAGCATTGTTACAACAAAGAAATAATCTACCAAACACAAATTTCCTTACTTTTTGTGCTATGCTTACATACACAGAGAAGATAGGGGGCACAATCATAAAACCAAAAAAAAAACTAATTATACATTTCTCTTCTTTGGATTTTGATTTTGCTCCAAGGAGAGCACAGGACATGATTCATATATAAATCACTTCATTAAAAACATAGTAGTTAACAATGGGCACAACACTGACAGTTCCCTGTCAAACTGGACACATTTTTGAAAACCCAAACAGTATGAAAAAATATATCCGACACTGACTGACATTACTGTCAAACAACAATCAGTCAGCTTTTTATTTGCATTACTTTTTGACATTTTAGCCATTTAACTGACTCTCATTCATTGTGACCAGATAGAGGTTCGCAGTCTTTTAAAAGACACACATTCGTTGATGGACAGTAATTGGCTGTGGTTGAAAGTTATGACCTTTAGTTTAAGGGAAAGTCTCTAATGACCAGCAAGTTCTGACACAAACACAACTAGGTAAAAAAAACAATTGATTTTTCCAGTAGAAATGTAAGGAATTTTTCAAAATACATACAGTAATGGGATTTGCATGGTTTTCACAGTGTCCTGGGGTCCAGGAATGTAAGGGCTATTAATGATAATGTAAATATTAACACTGAACAAAAGTAATTAACATCAGGGTTATGGGTTTTCTTTCTCTTTCTTTTTCTTTCAGTTATCACCAAGACACAATATGTGCTTTTGAGGCCATTTAAGTGTCAAGATGGATGACGTGTACCTGGACTAGTTTGAGACCACAGATAGGAAAATTATTGCCTGACACTAACGAACAAAAGCCAGAGAACTTCCACTGCAGGCCGAGGGGAAAAAGAAAAGACGACCGAATATAATTGTTATAGCAATGTCACTGCTTTTAACATGTCCTAGGAGTGCTATAAATCTTATTTTTCTTGTGTATGTGTGGAAGAGCTTAAGAGGGAAAACAAAAAGAGTGTTTATTGACATTGCAACAGCTTGACAAAATTCTGTATCGTGGCCATAAATAAAAAAAAAGCAAACTTGCTGGTTATCAAAGCCATATGCAGCTCTTTGACATGCTTGACTAAATATGGATAAGAAAAACATCCTGTGCACTTCACAGTCGTCACACTGTTTCACAATATAACACAGGAGGGGAGGGAGGGAGGGTATAGAGAGACAGAGCAAGGTAGATGGAGGCAAGAACAGAGAAAGCGTTCAACAAAACTCATCCAGGAAAAGAATGATGGAGGAAAAAAAAAAGAGGAATAAATGAACAGGGACAAGAGGGCAGGTAGGGTTTACAGCCGGAGTGTTTGTGAATTTGCTTGTAGTGCTGCAGCAGGTCACAGAGCAGAGCTGAATACTGAATATTTCATTCTTCTATAAACCCTGACCAAGGACGAGGTCTTAAACCGTGGCTGCCTCACAGAGCTTCCATCCTGAATCAGGAATTTAGAACAACGGTAAAACATATAAAGAGGCTGCAAGATACTTTTGTGCTGATCATAGTGCATGACTCGTTTTGAGAGACCATTTGACTTATACAGAGATAGTTACAATAAACTGAGATATCTACTGAACATGACAGCTTATATATTATTTCATTTTGTCAGTGATTATTGTATCATGGCTTTAATACCGAAACACTTACTGGGTATAAAAACAATGTCAGTTAGAAGAAACATACTTAAAAGCTGAAATCAGTAATGTATTTTGGGTATTTTTGGCATCTGTATTACAGTCAAGTATAAAAATATCCACAGTTGAACCCAATTATGTAAGCAATCCATTTAGAAATGGAGTCAATGTGAAGTGAACAAAATATAGTAAATACATGAGATCAAAAGTAAGAAACACATTATGGACAGCATGAGAAAACAAACACTCTTTATAGGTTTAGAGATAATGGCTGAACGATGAGGCTGGCAATATTCTTTCTTTATTTTTTTTGTATTTTTAATAAATACTATGAGAAGATCTAAATCAACTATGAATTCATTCTACAGGTACTAACAAGTATCATCTGTGTATCCAAAGCCTGATATATTCCTCTGTGCCATAGGGCTCCATAGTTGTCCAAAAACTATTAATAACACATGAATGAGCCACACTGTTGCACTAAGAGACATTTTCTTTCATTACTATGAACACACACACACAAACACACACACAGTAGTTTAGTCTGAGTCAACACCGTCTTGCTGACGTAAATACTCACTGAAGCATCAAATGTGCATTAATCCGCTGCTGAAAATGCACAATTCTGCTTGAGTCATCAATTGCAAAAAAACAGTCCCTATTCCTCAACTGTTTTAGAAGGAAGGAAGGAAAGAAAGACGATGATTAAACTTATTAAACTGACAGTTTGGGATCCAGAGAAGAGACTTGTAGAGAGTTATCTCAAGAGGACTCTGTGACTTTAAAAGCTTTGGAGTTGCTCCCAACCGACGGCCACAAAGGAGCGTATTCAGGGCTTTTCAGCACAAAAAAGATTTATTGTGATAAATGTGATGTCATAAATTGCCCAGGGCTCTCTCTGGAGCCAAATATGATCTAAAAAAATATTTCTATCAGATATTATAATCACTAAGCTGTAATCATTTTTCCAAATATTATTCATAAAGTAGCTCTCCCTTCCCTCAGAGGAGGTTAGACATCAGGTTCAGCTGCTGATGAAGAAGCTGATAAGGATTCAGTGTTTGAGAATATTTCAGCAGGGTGGACACACTGAATCTGGCCGACTCTGTTTCCTCACCGCACAGACCTGATGCTAATATATTTACTATTGTGGGCTTAATCATCGTGATTGCCTCAAGTGGCACTGCATCAACTTTGCACTCAAGTAGTCTTCACAGCCACGCGCTGCAGGGAACTAAATTGAAGGGAGCTATCCTTTAATTTATGCTGTTTCATACTGTTCCTAAGGAAGAGCCACTTTCAAAGTTTTCTTTTAATGATGTCCTCTTTTTTTCCTAAATATAGATGATGTGATGATGCTTTAGGTTTGTTATGGTCATCGGTTTTTCCCATGAGCCTCCGCCGATGTTGCTAAGAGGCCAGTCAGAGCAAATCAGTAGCAAACTCATATCACTTTGTCATAAGTTTGACTGGGAACAAAACAAACTGATGAATTTATTTCCAGGTTTTTTATGTTACCTTCTGCTCACTGTGAGCAAGAAATACTCTTTGAAACTGTTTATTTCTTACTGAAAAGAAACTATAAGTGTCGTATTGACCTTTCGCTTCAAATTATGTGTGGCATTAATTGTTTAATAAAAAATAGAATAAAAAATGATTTGATGGAGTTGCTCATCTTATGTACTGATAATTCATCCAGGAGAGTTTCATGTCCAGGCTAGCCTTACTGGGAATCCACAAGCGAGATTTGAGCTGCAAATAGCTAGTATGCTAAAAAGCACACTTGCTAGTTAGCTAGCTTGAATACTCTTGTAAGCTAGTAATGTAGCTTTTATTCCATCTATAAAACAATACACACAGAACACACTGACAAATCATAACACACACACAAATGACCGAGGCAAAAACAAGCTGGTCATGTAGCTAGCATGCTAGCTAGCTGCTGGTCATTGATGTATTACAAGAGCTGGATGCCGGACCAAAAATGGTACCCATTCAATCCAATGACAGTTGCTCGGCTGGCGCATACGCCAAAAAAACATTTCTAGCTTCTGGGTTTGCTTCTGTGTTGTGCAGCCCACTGAATACACACAGTGATGATTCCCCCACTGGGTCCGCCCGCAAATTCCCGCTCAGCCAGTAGACTTTACATTGTGACGACGTCACTGATTTTTAAATAGCTTTTCTTGGCTCGAGGAAAGTTTTACAAATATAAAACCTCCATGGATCAAGAGTTCATGATAGAAAGAGTCGTAATTGACCTCGTTTGCAGATCGAGATGTCCTGTCTACAGTTTTACAGACGTCTCTTTTACAATGGTGGTCTGTGGCGGAAATGCTTTTTGGGCCCCAGGGGGATTTTTCGTTGCAATACTGCGAGTGACCACTGGGAAAAATTGGCAGCAGAGCCCTACCCAGCTCTTATATTACATCCATGCTGCTGGTGCTGCCTAATTGCAATGGCATGCAAAGAACTTTCTCTTTGCAGCTTTCTAGTGTGACTGTACACCGAGGTTGCTTCTGGCTGCTTCTGCTTCTTTTTTTTTTTACATGCGTTATGTGTTAAATCCAACATGTAGAACTATAACAAAGAGGGATAAGCAAACTTGCAGGAGGCTAAGTAGGTGGGTGAGGATGCACCATATTCACTCTCTTGGGGACATTTAAATCCTGGACACAGAGCTCCGACAAAAAGGGGACAGACACATAAGCTGCTTACAGTAGCCTAATGGGGACAAAATAAGGGCCACACAGGACTGACTGCCTCATCACTTAAAACACACACTGACTCAGCTACTCAAGCAAAGACGCACACATATACGAGTGACACATATTCTGCTCTGCTTGCTGTTCCTGTAAACCCCTGTGAACATAAACAAACAGGAGACTGAAGGTCACAGTGATGTCGGTCCTGCTTGTGTGTGTTACTGTCACTTATTTTAGCAGTGTGCAGGCATTTCAAATGTTGCCTACAGATGTTATAATGAAATCAAAGTACGTTTTGTAAGACTGATAACTATAAACCGTATCTGTTTTTGCAGCGTTCAAAATGACAAACATTCATTAGCACAAACACTCTCTCCAAAGTCAAGTACAGTAAAAGATGCAAAGTAGCAGTCAATTAGTGGAGTTCTCTGCATTTGGAGAAGAGGCCAATTAAAGCCAAATCAAAACAATCAAACAATCAGACAAAGCAACAAGAAAGAAAACACAGAGGAATAAGGTGGAGATCTCTGTGTTTATGAGAGGATAAAATATATTAATAGATGAATAAATTAAATAGAACACTCACAGATGACTTAAATGAATACTGTTAGCACACTGAAACAGCAGGAGAACATCTCACGAGCGGTTTGTTTTTAACTGCTGCTCAGGTATAGAGCATATTTAAACAATCCTGACCTGTAACCTTCACACTCTTCATGTCTGTGTAACAGCTGTTACCGTTCACACGTTCACAGAGGTCCTTTAAACATGCCCTGCGCTGGCTTTAGCTATGATACGATCTGCTGTAAGAGTCATTTTTAATCTGCTAGAGGCACAGCCTGAGGATGGTGACAGCCTGTCTACACTTCGGTTGAGAGTAAGATATCTTGAAAACTACTGACAAGATTGTCACTATCTTTGGTATGCATATCCATCTTTCCCAACATATGATCTTTAATGGCTTTGGCGACTGACTTAATGGTTACCATCAGGTCCGAATATCACCTCAATCAACACTTTTGTCCAAATTGGTTTAGCAAAATCTTGCCAAATTCCAACGTGTGCACACAAAATATCCAAATTTAATGAGCAGCATTTACAAATTAAATTCCCTATAACATATGCGGCCACAAAAAAATTGTATTAGTGTCTTCTGGTGTTTACAAGCTGTGAAAACAATTTGAGTCGCTGTGGAAGAGAAGAGAAGGAACATCTATAGAAGACAAGACAAAAAGGTCGGAGCATGGTGGAATAGTCAGGAAACAATACGGTTGGGTATCGAATCACAAAACTTGGTACCAACCTCAACGTGTCTGTAACAATCATTGTCCTAAAAACTGCCAGGTGTTGGCAATTTTAGACAAAATTTCTAGTACAGCTGTACTGTGTTTGGACACAATTTAAGAACTTTTGCTAATTTACAAGAAAAGGTTTTGTAGGAAAAAAATGTTTTTTTATTTCTCAAAGTAAGACATTTAAAAAAAGTCTCTGGAAACTCTGGTATCTTCTCAGTAATTGTATCCAAAAATGTCAAATGATATTCAGCCTTAAATACTGATAAGACCTTGTGTTCTCACATTTTATAGGAAATGCAATTACATTTTTTATCAACATATGAGGAAACATTTTAATGAACAACAGTGTTTTTAATTTGTTTTCTACCATATCCACTCGCTGTTTTTATGGTCATGTTTAAGCACTTAAAACACTTATTTAAATATTGTGGTTTTGGTTAAATATTAAAAAAGGCCAGAAGTGACTTGAACGACAGAGCAGGATGTTTACTTTGTCAGTATTTAACCAAAACCACAATCTTTCCCAATCCTTAATGAGTGTTTTAGTAGGAAAAACCATCAAACTACAGCTCGTGCAGTCAAAGTAACAATCAAATAGTGAAGAGAAACAACAAGGACAGTCAAATAGAGAGAAAAAGAACAGCGATTTATTTTCTGCTTAACATTAAATGTACAGAAGATGAAAGAAAAAACAAATGAGTCTAGGATGTAAAAAGGAAAGGATATATTCAGAAGCACAGACTCACGAGGATACACACACTCAAAGACAAAAAAAAAAAACCTGCTTTACCTAATGGCCCCATTATATCTGACTCTTAGCGGTTGTGACTTTGCACAGAAAATACACACACACACACACACACACACACACACACAAGTATGCTTCCACACACCTGCTGTAACCCGAGGGCGCTCACCATCCGCCCCTGGGGGGGAAATTGCTCGTTCATAATCAAAACGATGAACAAATGGCCCTATACTTGGCACACCATTTTGGAGTGACTCAAGCAAAACAAACAGTCCTGTGACAGAGTGACATTTAGAGAGAGAGAGACACACACAGAGAGAGAGAGAGAGGGAAAGGGAGGGAGTAAATCAGAGGTGCAATGACTGCAGCGCACTGGCTTAGGGATGCACAAGTGAACACACACAAACCTACTATTTCTGCTTTCGGGCCTCTGTGGAGTCCCAACCAGAATAATGAAATACTGGTGGTGTGCTGAAAAAGAAACATTACGCTCAAAAAGCCGAACGAACAGACGTACTGAGGCTGTGAAGGGCGTTCAACATGTTCACTCACCCTCAACTGCAACTGGGTATCGCTCCTTTTTTTTGTTTTTTTCCCCCAATTAGACTGAATTGGCGTTTCGTTTTCCTTCATTATTCAGTCAGTGTTAGTGTTAGCCGCTTTCTGTTAGGGAGGGTGTTGTTGTTTTGCCTTAGTCAATCAGCGGTGATTAGCTATCCTTCTCGGTGGTAGCGGTTGCTAAGAGCGGTTAACGTAATGCTTTTTCATGTTAATTGAATAAATATGAAGAGTTGTTTCTGTAAATTTACTCACATCAACGTGTAGCTGTGTCAGCCTCCTGCATGCTTTTTATTACCATTTTTCTGGCTCTGGGTAATATAAGATATATCAGAATAATATTAGCATAATTCTGTTAAGAAATAACATCTATTAGCTACACCAGCTGCAGGGTCAGCTGACATTAGTGGATCTGTGGTATGCTGTATTTAATTTGGGCAATATCGGATCAAAAGATGATCTAAATACTGAATACTCTGAATACATTCTTGTGGAAATAATGGTCCTCAAAAAGTTCAATACCCAGCCCTCCCCTCATGTAAGTCTGGCAAACACTATCATATAACACTATAATGCTAAAATAAAAGCATTATCATACTACAATAAAATGTAATTAGGATTCATGAACTGAGACTCTGAGATGGAAAAATGTCCAGTTGTGTTTGCATGTTCACGAAAGTATTCATGGCCTTGTGTAGACGTAAATGGATCTGTATGAAATGTATCCAACTACAGAAACACACTGATTGAAGCTGATAGTAAACATGTGGACGGAGACTTTCAGTGTTTGAGTCACGTTCATGTCAGGAGCTGAGCTGAGGTCTGCAAAAGGCAGTAAGTGGTGAAGGTCAAAGATTAAATTAAGGGTTAAAAAAAATGTACATAATGGGTGGCAGGTATGATTCAAGATGTGTGTGTGTGTGTGTGTGTGTGTGTGTGTGTGTGTGTGTGTGTGTGTGTGTGCAAGGCTTTAAAAAACAATATCAATAAATCTTTTTAAAAGGTATAAAAAAGGTAAAGAAGCAACGTTAAGCAGGAAACTTTATAATCAATCCACATGTCAAAGCATTATAAATTCATTTAGAGATGAAAATAATCCTGCAGCTTTTATGAAGATGTTGCATTTTCACAACACAAAAGCCCAAAAAGGACAAAAAGAGGTTGATTTTACCAAAAGCTTGCTCAGTTGATAATAAAATGCAAACTTTTTATGTGAATGTAGACATGAAATGAACTTCCAGATCCTGGAATGGTTATAAAAATAACTTCAATGTGATGTTTCATTAGATTCATCTGCCACCACTCACACAGATTACTGTCTCACCTTTGGCCAGTTGGAAGTTGTTCATTTTAAGCTCTGTCTGACTGTAGCTGTATGTTTTAGTGCATGTACTATATGTGCGAACAGTAGACACAACATCTGAAAGTGCATTAGAGAGACATCTAATATCAGACATCTAATATCAGAGAAATGGAGAAAATAAAATACTTCCACCACCTAATACAACTATTTTTACCACCAATAATAACAATGATTAAAGTAAAACTGGTTCAGTATTTTTCCCAGTGTTCAACTGTTCTGTAAGTGAAGGAAAAAAACATCAAAACAACAAAAAAATTAGCAGAAATAAAGTGAATTTTGTCTCCATTGAGGCAAAAACTAAGTTTATGAAACATCTACAGTTCACACACATTCTGTGGCACTGATAATCAATAATATATGAAACATAGTATAAACAAAGAGAACAAATTTATCTGATTGCTTCACTTGTCTTGACTCATACTGAATGTTCTTTTTGCTGTACAAGGAAAACCACACACACACACACAGAGTGTACTCTCTGCCTCTGTTTTCTAGCCTCGCCTGCTAGATTTATTGATGCAGCAATTTTCAGTCTGTCTCCATGGTGCGTTGGCCCGCCAAGCCATTTAGGATATAGTGCTGCAGCAGTCAAGTCTGGCTCTATATGGTGTCAAACAATTCAGCCAACTAACGTCAAACGCCTCACTAGCACCTACCGAAGATCTGACCAACAATTTACATAGACTCACAATGGAGACACAAGCATTACACACATGTGATATATATAGGTGTCGCGCTGGCAGTGGTCGTTTCATATAGATGTGGCGTTAATGCAAACAGGGCGTGTGCGCATAACGTACACTACACCTGATTTAGTGCATCATACGCCACACTTACCTGTACATGTAACCTCATACGCACACATAGACCACATCAACACACTACACTGTACAGTTTTTACGCCTACACACCAACACACCTAACCTAGAATTTACATCAACAGAGCTCATTGTGCATGTATTAAAGTTTTTTCAAGCTGCAGCCAAGTCATATTCTCTGTCTGCAAGTTGTGAAACATATTACAAATGCTAAACAAATAACACAACATGTAAAGTCATGAGATTTCAGCAGCACTCTGCACATAACCATTGCTGCTGTTCTCTACTGCAGCCATCGAGTTTAAATACCAATATTGTTTTAAGGGAAGAAGATACTTTTAAACAACTTTAGTTTTTTGTCATTCCAATGTAATTTTTTCCATCTCTGAAATAAAACTGATTTTTTCTTTTTTGCGAAGCTTGTCTCAGTTTTTACTCTTTCGAATAATCAACCATCTATGTAACTGTTCAGTACACATGTTTTTATCTTTCTTATTAATTATCATTATACACACCTGATATTGGTATATTTGTTCTGACTTATTTCATGAGTTTGCCCAATTTGCATAATTTCATGATAAAAAATAAATAAATATATTGTATGTGAGCCTATATTAATGGTGGCTGGCCTTAAAAAAGCACATCAACCCACACTCATGTTCAGGTTATTAAAAAATTTCACAAAAGTTTGGCTATGTTGCAAACTGGGCCTCCTAGTATAGAAAAAACAGATGATATTAAGTACGATTATCGGTTATTTGCTGTTAATAATTCAACTGATTAAAAATATATTAACCGATAATGCAGAAGATGAAGACGAGTACAGTGTAACAGTCAGAAAATGTTCTGCAGATTTGCTGCAGTATGCGTTTGCGCCACCAGGTGGAGTCTCTTAATTTTTAATGAGATTCAGTTACAGGTGTGTTTGGTGACCACCCGTAAGGGCTGTATAAACTGTAAAACAAACACACCTCCCTACCTTCCATGGAAGAAAATAGTCATAGCGTGCCTTGATCTGCACACTGTGACAGTCCTGTTGATGAACGCTGGAGGATGAAGTTGTTTGACAGCTGTGCAGGCTCATACTGACACTAAACTAGCATGTTGAACAGAAGCAGCTGCTCAGTTAATGCAGGCTGAGAGCTGAGTGTCAGACAGCAGGACTTCAATAACACATGCTCCCGCCAAACACACGCATGATGAACTGTAATAGCAACACTCCCCTGCTCCGAGTATAGATGCATTTTAGCAGTGGCAGTAAATGGACAGATAAAGTCGGAGCGACAGTATTGTTCAGTATCTGTCCAGCTGAGCAGCTGTTTCAAACAGCTGAAATAACATTAGCTACAGTAAACACACATCACAGGGATGCTGGTGTGTGTTGGTAGGTGTTTGCTTACTATGTGAGGCAGCTGGATTCACAAGATCATGCGAACCACCAGTTTGGACCAATTGGCGTCCAATGAGGATTCTCGCATGATCTTGTGATCTTGTGAATCCAGCTGCCTCACAAGGTAAGACGGTGATAGACAGATGGTTCATCCAATCACCTGCCAGGTATTTTTTGTGCCTGCCCTTTAACAAATAGTTTCCAAGGACGACTTCTCAGATGGTTATGTGTAAAAACCATCTGGTGCGTCAAGTTAGTTTGCTGTAGTGCAACAAATGTATATGCGCTCCACTTACAATGCGTACCTATACGCACGCCTGATATCTTTTTCAGCTGGTGCAGTGTGTTGATATACACACACTTAAGCCACAGCAGGTACATGGTATTGTCTTATTTATTTATTAGGACCATGTACATGTTACCATTTGATGTACTGTACCAGAGTTAGCTTATAGCTAATTTTCATCTGCAGTCCCTTACAATTAAAACATTATAACAGCACAACAACAAACAGTGCAAAGCAAAAAACACACAGGACACATAACACAAAATACAAAGCTACACACAACAGCACATCACATACACCAACAATGTCAACTAGAAATTAATAATGTAAGCTGGTCAAAATAAGAGCAAGATTATTTGCGTTCATGAGAAAATGAAATAAATGAAATAAAATGTAGAGTCAGAGGATACAGAGCCGAGTAGCTTTTAGCAGACTTTTAATTTAGTTTTAGTTTTTTAAATTTTCATTCCACTGAGCTGATTGCTCAATTGCAGTGCGATGAAATGGTCTGGTACAATCTTGTGTAGAGGATATTCTGGAGGATCTAATAGAACTTATTGAGCGAGTATAAAAAACACAAAGTCACGTAGTGGAGGAGGAGGCCAAACCATTTCAAATGTTATAAACTAGGCACAAATTTGAAAATAATCTAAAATTCTCAAAGCTCAGTGAATTGTATTTCTTCAGTACCCTACAGCGATGGAAATGCATCAGCTTTTGGTCCAGAATTTTTAGAGTTTGTTTTTATTAAGACCCAAGAGGCTGTTTCTCGCAGTCTGCCCCCAACATGTGATGCAATAAGACATATGATGAAGGTACTGTGCATTAGTCGGCTGAATCATTTGACACTTCATATGGCACAATAAGAGGAAAACACACACAACGTGTATAAACACAAATATTTGTCTACATTTCTATCATCCTGATGACCAAAATTTGATTTTAGAGTCAAATCCTGTTTCCCTAAACCCAAACTTGAACCTATCCTGAAGCTTTTCTTAAACTGTTGAATAATTTAACATGACCTCCAACACATAAATTCAACCCTTAATCCCAAAAAGAGCTGCAGAGCATGCAGAGACATCTTCTGGGTGGTTTTCTATATCTGGAGATCATTGTGCAGCTACAGATTTCTGTAATGTGTGTGTTTCTTGCTGTTATCTTTAGATACTGTCTATATAATTTCATTGGTTCACCTAATAATTAAGGGCCAGCAAGACGGGGGTACGGTGTGTGTTCAACCTTAAAATAGAGAGCACTTGAGGCTGAAATATTCGTGCTGTTGTAATAACCACTACTAGCAAAAGTGTCAAAAGCATTTGGAGCCTTTGAATTATTTCTTCTACATTAAAGAGGCAGACATAAGAGTTTGTGAATGTCCATTCATAGATGAGTGGCAACTAAATGGAAACCTGTAATAGTCCACACCCCCACAAGTGCTACTTATGGTCTAAGTAAGTGAGTCTGCTGTATTTTTCTGCAAAATTTTACACTTTATCTTGCATTTGCCTTTCATGCTTTTTACACAATAGTTCATATTTTATCACCTATTTCAGCATCCTTTCATAGAGCCAATATTTGATTCTATGAACAAGAGAAGACTTATTAAATCCATTCTGTATACATACAAGACTCTTCTCCCAAGAAAACAACAGAATCAGTCGTTACGACATATGTTCATGTTCAAGTGACAAAGCCCTCTAGCAGTCATGATAATTATGATGAGAACAACAAAACATCTGATTTTCATGAGGAAGATCGCTGTTTATTTTCACATTTAAACCACAACTCAACACTTTTTTTTTTAAACTTCAACCACAATCGTGCCTTAATCTTAACCATGTGGTTATTATTACAACCACAGCGATGAATGTAACCTAACCTTAAGGTACTTATTTTAACTCAAACCATATTCTTTCCTTAAACCTAACCAAGTTATTTTTTACCATAGTGTTGTCACTTCATAAAACACATCGACTGCTCAACAGTGATTTTTAACAGTTTGGGTTCAGACGAATGATGCTGTCGTGCTAATAACTGCTAACAGGGGCGTCAGATCAGAATCTCAGACATATTTTGTTGTTGGAGGACTTGTTGATACTTACAGTTGACACTGGTCTCCCTTGATGCCCTTGGTAGTACAGAAGCACTTCCCTGTGTTGACATGGCACACGTTGGCATGGTTGTTACATTTACATGCTGCAGAGAAAAGACGAAGGATGAAGGGGGGGAGGTGGGGAGAGAGAGAGAGAGAGAGAGAGAGAGAGAGAGAGAGAGAGATGTTAAGATTTTAAACTCTGATCTCTCAAAGTAGAATCCCTTGATGGTGTGGAGACATGGTGATAGTTTTCAGTAACCAAACAGTTTCTTAAAGACAACTACTGCTGAGGTGCCTTTAAGCAAGACGCTAATCCACGACTAGTGAAACAGAGATGCTCAGCATCCAGCACTAAAACCTGCATTCTGTATATAAACACAGTAATCCTTTAAAATTGTGGTTACTAATGTTCCAGCTGAAGGAACGTAGGCAGACGACAGGAGTGGGAGGAGAGAAGATGAGTGTGTGTGGGAGATGTTGGAAAAAGAAGGAAGGTACCGAAAAAGGTTGAGAAAGCAGAGATGGAGAGAGAGAGAGATAGAGAGAGAGAGAGAGAGAGAGAGAGAGAGAGAGAGAGGAAGGACTGTAATGGGGTGATGAAGAAAGGCAGAGTAACAGAGAGAGAAAAGGACAAATCTCTCATTTTCCAAGGAACATGAGGCAGCTTATGAGTCATTCTTACTTTGAGTTCTTGATTGAAATGTTTCCTTTCGCTCTGCCTTTCTTGTGCAAGACTGAACGTTATGCACCTAAGGTAACCTTAAATGGTATCACTCAGGCTGCGATTTGCTGCGTTGGGGGGTGGAGGAGGGGGATGGGGGATATGGGGGGTGGGGGGTTGTGGGGGCAAGATGGTCAGGATTTCCCCACCTCTAGTCTATATATCCCTGCCTCTGCCAAGTTATTTTTATCCCCGGTGGGGACAAAAATGTATCCACCTCATAGTGATTTATCCTGCTTCACCCATAGATCATATAAAATATCTAAAATTAAAATAGGCTATTTCAAAAATATCTAAGTAAAGCGTGTGAGAACAGTCATTAGTGTAAACAACAATAAAATCAGTCAGTGCTCGTGTGCCAATAGAGATGACAGGGCATCTAGGCTACGTGATGTCACAGTAAATGGACCAGGGGTTTCCTTCCCTACACCGGAGATTTGCAGAGATAAAAGAGGAGTGACACACCGTGGATGACCTCTCCACAGGAAAACATAAGAAGACAGAAGTCTATCATCAAGGCAGACTGTTTTCTTGGTCCGACAAGTTGACACATAGGCTGCTGTAGCCTATTTATTTTTACTAGTGCTGTGCCTGTTCAACATGTGCCAGTTTGGAACAGGCCGATTACAACTATCAGTAGACACTACAATTTAACGATGTTCTCTAAACGCCTCACATGCAGGTTCTCAGGAGACGCTATAATTTTGAGCTGAAGTCGATGAGATGAACTGCAGTGTCCATTCAAAACGTTCCTGAGACATCCTGCACTACGTCTTGAACGTACATGCCAAGTTGCGTTCACATCCTGTGTGAGGAGTGGGAACTTTTTCAATTGATTCTCTATGGTAGTTCTTATCACTACGGATGTAATCCCCCCTCCGACCACAATGTGGGTTGCAATGGCAGAGTGGTGCTGTCCATATTTCCGCTCGTTGATTCTCTATGGTAGTGAAGAAGCAGAAGCAACGTTGTTTAAGAGGTATTTTTATTTCTCAAGAACTGCTCATCCAACAACAACTTCACACTTAACACTGCAATTCCTTAGGTCCTGAGCAAAACGCCTGCCAAGTGTGAAGTTGATCGGATGAAGGGTTGAAGGTATAGTTATATGATGACAGCACGTTGTTGTGATTATTTTCTATTCAATATTGAAGTTTGCTGCGAACATAGCTGAATTAAACAGCGACTTGCAAGAATGACATTAAGTGTATTGTCACATCTGGCTGAGTGACGTTTTCCGCAGTACTGAAAGGAGCATTGAGGGATTTAATTCTGGCATGTTAAATTAGCATTTAACCTTTTGTTTTGTTGTATATGATCACATCACCTATGAGTCTGGATGAGGGAAGGACAAGGTGTAAACTTCATATCACATCACTGAGAGTCAAAATATTGCACTAGTCGATGATTTTTAAAAACAAAATTTTAATGGATTAAACAGCTGCAAGAAATAGTCTAATAGGCTCCATAGTCTATTTCCGCCAAGCGGCAACCTCCGGGGCTGAAAAATGAAGCCAATGTGGAAGTGCCAAAAACCTGCATTCTATCTAATGGCCAGCAGGGGGAGACTCCACTGGCTGCAAAAAGAAGTCAGATTGTATGGAAGTCTATGAGAAAATGACCCTACTTCTCACTTGAGTTATTACCTCAGTAAACTGTTTCTTAATGAGTTTATGAGCTCAATTGCTAGTTTCAAGTCTTCTTCAATACAGCATGATGTTCATTTTGTAAATTATGGTCCCATTTAGAGTAAAAAAGACGATAAAACAGCGTATGCTTTAGGACGTGGCTACGTTGTGATTGACAAGTCACTACCATGGCGACAACCTTGATTACGTAATGTAACCATTGCGTATAGGTGTAGCTGCTGCTATTTCACAGTGTGTTTTCAGTTCTCTTAAGTTCATTGTAACATTGTGATTGCCTAAAAAAAGTCTTGTTCAGCGTTTGGTTTTAATAAAAGACCCCCCTCTGATTTTTTCACAAATTGCACCCTGGTGTCACTAATATGACGCATTTCATTTAAAAAAGGTTTGATTTGATAGGACAGGCAGAAAAGTTGTGAAAGGTAAGATTGTTGAAAAAATTGTCCCACTAGTGCAGCATGAGGTCACCACTGAAGTAGCACAGTTTTCCAGGAAATTCAAACGCTCCGTTGATGGGATCTTTGTGTGATCCTAAAAGGTTAAATCAAGGAGAACTTGCTCATCCAAAAAATTGACAGATGGTGATGTTAGTCGGTAATTCCATTTGTTTGTCCAATTGTTTGGTCCAGAACAAAATATCTCAACAACAACTGCTTGTATTACCTAAAAATCTGCTTTGGTTCCCAGAAGATCACTAACTCTTTGATTGATGACACGGTATCTCAAAACTAGCGTCTGGATTTTAAATTTAATTTTACTTTGAACATTCATGATCCCAGTGGGATACATTCTGAGTTTCTACTGAACCCATTCCTTCTTCTTCTCAAGAAACTTTGGCCTGAGCGCCACCATCTGGCCAATGTCTCAACTTGTGCAGGATACAAGAAACATCCAAATCTAACAAGTGGATCCATGAAGTCTTCTGAGCACATTTATGCTACCGAGGTAAGAAATATGACACCATGGCCTTCCTTTTGGCACCTGGAGGAAGTGGATATTTTCAGCCACGCTGCTAATTAGTACCTTTTTATCATATTGTGAGGTGTAAAGAACATTGTAGCCACTAAGGGCTGCAAATAGGGTTTTAAGACTTTTAATTTTGTTCGCTATAGCGAAATGGTTGCCAGGTAAGATACCAAAGAATACACAGCAATCATGTCCTGACAGAAGAACCAAAAAGGCCTAATGTAAGTATGTAAATCACAGATCACCAATATCTTTTAATGAGCTTTTTATCAACATCATCTTTGGCCGAGATAGAAAAATCCCCCTCTGTGGGCTGCGTAAGGTTACATCCTGGTTGGTGAAATTTGGCTTTGGGAAGCCATTTACTGGAGGTAGTGTTGTGGTCAGCTTGTGATTAGAGCCATAGAGATAGGAGCCTTTTTTTTTTTTTAGTGTGTCTAATCTTTTTAATCGTTTTGTTATGTAAAAGCAGAGCATGATTTTGCCGGATGATTCACGTGGAGCCCAGCCTGTAATTTCGACACTAAATCACTTCTGCATGGACCGACTAATGGCGGAGACAAACAATAACGTTCTCTATACCCTTGTGTTATGAGTGTGTACATGTGTGTGCAAGCACATCCACACAAGGCCGCTGTTTCCTGTGTCCCTCTCCAGCTGAATTGACTTTGTGCTTTGTTCTTATTCTTTCCAACTGGCACAGAGACAGGCCCTGTAATAAAACAGTGGTGCGCTCAGGTCAAGGTAAAAACCAAGGCACAGGCAGATAATGAGAGGAAAAACAACCTCTACTATCCCTTCTCCTCCTCCTCCTCCTGTCTGGGAGTCTGATTTGATCGCTTACACAGAACAAAAACAAGGTAGCAGACATAAATACTGCTTTAAATATTTAGATTTTTGAACACACACATACACACACTGAGAAGCAGGAAATAAGGTTGAGCGGTGGGGGCATTTAAAATGTCAGCGGGCTAAAAGTCGAATCAACGTTCTTCAACTTGGAAAAACAAAGACGCTGACAGCGGAGGCGGCGAAAATAACAAAATACAATTTCAGTCTATTACTTGAAATTACATTGACCCGTCACAATGAAAGAAAACCTTTTCAAAAGATGCACACTGAACTGTACGGTTCGGGAGAGATAACGGAGCTCTAACAAAAAGTGTCTTTTAGACTTGAGATAATAAACAAATCACAGGCGTGTTAGCGCAGGCTCGGGTCACCCCCGCTGTTCATACAATATTGATTTAGTAGGCAGTCAACAAAGGCATACAAAGGACACAGCTCGGAGAAAAGCACATCCATGCAGTCACACAGATTTACGCCAATGGCACTTAAAAAGAAAGACAGACAATGAGAGAAAGGCAAGACAGAAAGGGACCGAGCCAGAGACGGAGAATTCGGGTTAATTACTTAAAAAGCTGCCAGCAACTTGTTACTGTTTTGGTTTTGATGCTTGTACTGAATACCGCAATCATCTGAGAGCTTCACACGCAAGACGCAACACACAAGAAGGAAAGTAAGACTGCTCTCATCTTTTTTTTACTTTCTAAATCAGCCTCAAAGGCTAAATTACAGGTTTAATTAAGACGCCAGAACTGGCAGACATTCCTCCGGGGATGTCGCTCATTGACATAAAGGTAAAATTATTTCAGATCTCACAGTAAAACAGTGTAAATTATGTGACAGAAAACAGCATTAAGTTTTCTCCTCACTTCAAACAAACATGAAACCACTGTAATCCCCTGAACAGTAAACAGTCCCAGCACAGACAGACTCCCCGTTGTGTGTTGGGAAGTTGAGATATAAAGCTCCTCTACTATTTCATCTCCACTTACATACCGAGCTCAAAAAACAGCTTATAACTAAAATTGGATTGAGAAACAAAGTAAACACTCTTGTAACACTCTGACAAACTAGCTGCTGAGTTGGTTTTGTCTGAAAGCATCCTTGGACTGTGATATGTAGTATGAGACCTGACGTTGAACTGGATACACAGATGATTTTGAGCTCTAATCTGACTCAGGGTAACTCACGCTGTCGACAGCAGCCGGCCATGTTGTGTTACGGCTCTGTCGCAGCTGCCGGAGACGATCCGCTGCCATTTTAGTGCCGTTCTGTGTCCACCGGGTCCATGAGTCATTAATATATATATCGCCTATAGAATCTATAAATATACATGTCTGTATTTATTGACAGTTGACTTAAAATTAATGTTTAATGTTCTGTTTCATTTTTTACTAACTTTGTACTGACACATATACAGCAAAAATAGTTTTTCGTGTTTGTAATTAGTAGGGATGTGCAGAGATCCCAGTATTTGTATTTGTATCTGTATTTGTTGAGGCAGCAAAACTATTTGTATCTGTATTTGTATTCGAATAAAAGTGGAAAGAGGCTTAAAAGTCCTGTTTTTGTTTTTATGAAACTTTTAATTTTAGAAAATTAAAGTGTTACAATAAATGTTCATGAATAAACTACCTTATGAAGGAGGTCCGCACACCAAGTCTTGAACTGGAGTCTCCTAGATCATAGACAAATGCGCTGATTACTGAGCTAAAAGTTTACTTATCACCTCATTGCAGACAGACCTCTAGCTATTTATACACCCATAACACAGAGACAGCACACCGTGTAATGTGTAGAGAGGAGCTTCAAAGGCGATTCTTGCTTTGCATTTTTCATTTATTGCCTATTTTTTACAACCTAACTTCATTGAAAGGAGAAGGGGAACAACAGGTTATGGAGAGTCCCTTGGAAGCACTTTGTATGTGTCAGTAGTTCAGCTTTATCTCTGGGGAACACCCCCAACAAATAATTTTTTAAATATTTGTATGAAACAAATATTTGTATAAAACCCACTATTTGTGCTTTGCCAAATAATGTATTTGTATTCGGGCACACCCCTAGTAATTAGTGAGACAGTCTGTTGTCAGATGTCGGAAAAAGTGTGAAATAGGATCTCGGCTCATAGATAAGCTGCTGACTGTTGACCAGCACTGTGAAGGAAACTTAATCTACTGTATCTCCAAGTATAAGCTATAGCTTTCTATAGAGTCATACCTGCTACTGGCTTTCACTATACAGTAAATCCATTCATTCATTCAGCTTCTCTCACTAAACATCCTTATTGTAAAAAAAACCCAACCAGTCTGCAGACACAATCATATTCAGAGGAGATGAACTCAATTGTATAAGAGAGAAAGCCTCCGGAAGGGTGAAGGGTGGAAGGAGCAGGGGAATCATAAAGAAGAGGAGAGAGAGAGAGAGTGAATGAATGAATGAAATGGACGGAGGAGAAAGCACATCACGCACCACACTTGCTGACAACACAGAAATAAGCCGCAATAAAAAGAAACCCGATCTCTTAGCGAGAAGGGCTGATTTGATATAAATCATATTTCCCATGACTTGTGCAAGCCCCCTGAAGAGAGTACAATTTCTCACCCCACTGCCTCTGCATGTACACACACAATACAAAAGACGCCTGTTGTCAGGGTGTGTTTGAATGTGTGTGTAGGTGGGAACTAGGCCGTGTGTGTGTGAGTCAGGCAGAGAGAGGTAGAGATGAGGAAACAAGTCAGTGAGAAAACATTAGAGAACAATCCTCACTGAGCATCTTATCTGTTTCTCCAGTCGGTTATGTCGTATTCCTGAGGGCTGTGCAGTTATAATACTCCAGATAACTTAAGGAGGGCGCTAAATATCACACCGGTGTTTTTTGTTTGTTTGGGGTTTTCTTGCGTTTTTTGAGTTGGGCATCAAAACCCAGTGACACCACACAACGTCTGAATCCTTCTCTGCTGCCAATAAATCACAAATAAGTGCAATTAAAAAGGGGGCAGCTAAAGAATGTAAACTTGTAAACACAAAACTTCAAATATTCTTTTAGAAAATGTAAGCACCTGGACATTTCTTAAGGGTTCCTGGAGTTTTCACCAAATTAAATTTAAGACTTTTGTAATACCACAAACAATTAAATTCAATACCTTTTTCATGGAAAATGACAGAGAACCATTAGTAGTAGTAGTAGAAGAAGAAGAACAAGAAGAACAAGAACAAGAACAAGAACAAGAAGAACAAGAAGAAAGTTTTATAGTTTATAGATTTAATGTCTCTCAAAAGTATGCAGCCATATACAAACAATAGTTATAATTAATGTTGCTCTCTATGTGTAGGCAAGAAAAAATATTAAAGACTTCAGTACTTTCTGAGGGCATTTTTGAGGAAACTGAACAGAACAAGATACCTTGTTTTTTCCATTTCAAATAGTCAAACTACATGCTACTCACAGTACTTCTCCATGGACTTCAGGTTCACACCATGAATAAAATTAATTACAAAACTTGCTGCTTTATTCCCTCAACCATCTGAATTGTGACTGGCATGTTTCTTTGATTTTCTTTCAAATGCTGATTATTCTTTCTCCAGAATCACTCTCTTATCACAGCTATTAGCCATTATTACACAGCTTTGTCGAATACTCGATTCTGATTGGTCAATTACGCCATTCTGTTATTTCTGAATAGCCGACCGCTGCTATGAATAACAGACCATTGCTAAGGACACAGTTCTGTTCATAGACTCAGGAGGACTACGCCCAATCATATCAATCTGCAGAAAGAAGTCCG
The DNA here is from genome assembly GCF_963924715.1 of Thunnus thynnus. Classification (NCBI taxonomy): domain Eukaryota; kingdom Metazoa; phylum Chordata; class Actinopteri; order Scombriformes; family Scombridae; genus Thunnus; species Thunnus thynnus. The sequence goes on along the minus strand of NC_089530.1, from coordinate 23,135,861 downwards.
GTAAAATTACCAACTACAGCTCATTCACGACACCTTGTGGAAAAAAAAAACAACGTCAGAGATAATGTCTGTGACTGGGCACAGATGTGACGGCAGCCTGAAGAGCTACTGGGCTCCAACCAGTACAGAAAGGGAAAAGTTTAGCAAGATTCTGTCCTCTGATCCAGGCAACGGCAGCAGATCTGGTGAGCGCCTCTCTACACGCTAACTTAAGTGATATCATTACCAGTTGTAACATTAGCAACAATAGTGTTTCCAGGTGTGTCAATTGCAAAGACCCGGGAAGAAGGAAACATGATGAGATGAATGACAGAAACGTCATAATCTTAAGAAGGCTATAGAGCTTTCATAGATATTTACGTTGCTAAGCACGCAGTTCCAATCGTAGAATCTAACAGACTATATATTTAGCGTACAATCATTTTTAAATCAATAAAATCATTTTTGAACCAATATTTTGTGTCCGATTATTGATTTCTTTTGTAAATAGCTGTGTTATGAGTGGGCTAATATACAGTGCGGGGGTCGTTATTGTGAAAAGAACCCCTTCAGGGTGGTTCAAGACCTGCATCACCCTGTCGGGCTTCTTTTCGCAATAATGACCCGCTCACTGTAAATTATCTCGTACTTTAAAGAATGAACAGAACAGCCAGCACTTCTCACCGTGTGGAGGGATCAGAAATGTTTATTTGCTAGCACTGCAACTGCACTACTACTTAACCCCTCTATTGTGTTAGGGTCAAATTTGACCCGTTTTCAAGTTTAGATGTGTGAAACAGACTTTTAATTTTTTCTGATCAAAACAAGGCTTCATTACATCGTCCACCATGGCCTATGGAATATGATGAAACATTTTGATCTTTTTTTTCTTTTTTTTAAATGCATATTAAAAAAAAAAGTTACATCTGTTGTGTTACGGATCAAACTTGACCCGGTTGTAATTATGGGTTGTTGTATGGGTTGTATGCAGAGAAATACATATTAAATGATGTCAAACCATCATGAATAACAAAAAATACAACAAAACAAAAATAACAGTAATAAAATCCTATAAAAAATAGTATAACAATATTATGTAATAATATTAAAATTATGTTTCATGCCAAGAAAGCGTATTGACTTGAATTCAATTGTAGAGTAGCATGCAGCAAATATGATCGCAAGCACAGCCCCCCACCCCCCTCTCAGTGCTTGTTAATGAATTCAAACACGGGTCAAATTTGACCCGCTAACACTAAAGGTGTAAACCCTTTTCTAACACATTAGAAGGGTTAAATGACAGCTTCACACAATCAGGCAGAACGTAACAACACAAGGGTCAACGATACAAGCAGACAGATTAATTATCAAGAGAGCAGCTTTAAGGAACGTCGAACTGATGAAAAGACTCCAAATCATTGGAGCAAAGGCGCAGAAATTATTCAATATATCTCTAGCCAACACACATCCAGATCAGTAGCCTGTCTCACATGATCACAGTGTAGCTTCTGCATTGATGCATGATCGATGCTCCTTAATCGCGCCATGACTTTCAACATGTCTTGTGATCACAGACCTTATAGGGCAGCATACTACGGCAACGGCACTGACCTTCTCTAAAGCTGTATCAGATTTTGTGCCAACCAAAGTAGATGTTGAGATGTGTCACTGAATAATTGGTGGTGTTAAAAGTCAGAGGATCATCAGAATCCTTGGAATTCATCCTCTGAGTGACATGGACCAAATTTCACATCCAATATTTTTCAAGACATTTCACAAAAAGCCAAAAATGGCGGGATCACTAAAGTCAGTTGGATTCTCCCTCTAGGGACCACGAATGTCACATCAATGTACAAAATTGAACACAAATCCTAATAGTTGTTGCAACTGGCATGACTAAAAAAAGCTAACATAACAAATACAGATGAAATTAGATTTTAAAAATACCATTTGATGGAGCACAAATTTATTTGCATGTTCTTCAATTTGCTCCTTGAAAATTTTAAATTGAAAAACAAAAACACGTTCAGAAATGCAATGCAAAAAAAAGAATAAAGGTGGTTATTGAGTATTCTCAGTAAAATTGACCCACATTTGTCTCCCTTCAGTCATTTCTAAACAAAGAAGTAAAATTTTCTGGACTCAATTCAGGCCGCTTGTGTATGACAAGAAAATGTGATTAAAGGTTGTAAATCTTACTGTAAAATGAAAGTACAGATATCAGCAGCTGTTCTATTCCCAGTAGAGCTCTTGACAATATAGTTTTGTGCAACATGTTCACACCTATCAAGAAGTGTTGATTGGCCTGCAGGTCATCTACTGTATACAGAAGATGTGTGTGCTGTGATGGTGACTGTGTCATGTGTGTTACTGAACATCTGTATTACAAAAGACACTTTCAAGTGTTGACACTTACTTATTGTGAGTTATATTTCACATCTGCACTCACAGAGACAGAGACGGCTCTGATATAGACAGTAAGCTGCTAACAACTCTTCACTTCGTCACTTTCTTTTCTCCATGAAGTAGGAAATATGTATCATCTTTTCATCTAAATTCAGCAGCCTGAACTCTGGTGTTACAACAATGCCAACCTTTCAACCCACTCACCAAACTTATTTAAATGCTTATTACTGAAGATTAGCAACAGTAGTGCGGTTAAGATCTGGCTAAATTTACGTAACTATAACTTATTTATGGTTAGAGAAAATGACACAGACAGGATGTGAAAGTTGGTCAATGGCGTCAAAGTTATGTTACCCTTTACACAGCACTACTTGCAGCTCTTCCTACTTTGATTGGAATTGATCATAAATCAGATGCTGCAGAATCTGCAAATATATTATGATTATATTATTATATTATTAATTATAATTCCTCAAAATGTTTGGCTTTGTTGCAATGTCATCCACTTTGATACTCAGAGTAAGACACAGTTATTAGCTTTATATGGCTTGAGGTAACGTTTTCACTTATGTTCTAATTATGATAATAAAGCAATTTAAACAGCAAATTAAATAAAACCAAGTGAGTAACTTTAACACAATAATGACAAATGAACATTTATGTAAACAATGAGGTTCAAATAATAACGTAACATAAACAAAACAGGTTTAAACTGCAGCACCGTTAACATATGTAGTGTTTTGTTTGGTGTGTGTTTGATTAAATGGTGGTTACCAATTTATTATCCCCCCCCCCCCCCCCCCACCATGCCACAGAATAGGAAATTTACATGATGTGTTTTTTTTTTTTTTTTCTGTACTATATATCTAGTTACACTACTATACTCCCCAGATAATGATCCATCACATGCTAATCTCCATGAATAATATTTCATAATCTGCAGCATCATCAATGTCACCTTCCACCTTCAGCTGACTCCTTCCTTTCCTTTGTTCCGTCTCAGACGGGGCAGTTTAGTTAGATAAGAGAGAACAGGGCCTTTTACTGGGTTTAATGAAGGACTAGCGAGGTAAAGGCAAGGGCACGGGGACACGAGCACAGAGTAAAGACTCTGTAAATTACATGGGATCATGTGTGCATATTTGCATACAATGAAAACATGTTTTCATGTCTTTTCTTTTCATTTCTTTCTTTCAGATACATCAAAGAACCTTTGAATATTGTTTCCTCAGCAGAATCTGATCAGTGAACCGTCAACTTTGAAATGAGAACATTTCATAAACTGATGTAAAAAGGTGAAAGTTCATCCCACTCTTCAGTTTTCTGACATTCAATATAGACGGGCCTCTATATTTTAAATGCCTCAAAAGAACAACTTAGTTTAAAGGACTTTGTTTTCTTTTCAATGAATATCTGAATATACTTTAACCCGCCTATCTAGCATTCATATGCAGGATATAAACATGTAGTAAACAGTTTATAATACACCAAAATGCATTTTTAAGCAGATATAAGTATTTATTAATGTCAACTATAGCTCCTGTGGTCATCCATAAATTGAGGCTGCTATATAAACAGATAATGAATGACAGTATAGTTCAACACAGCTGTAACAATATAAAATATGTTACATTAACACTTAAAAATATCCCAATATCTGCTTACAAATACATGACTGATATAAAATGTTTTATACACTGCTTATAAAGGCTAAATGATGGTGGTTGAAGTAACTTTTGATTGCAAAGACTGACAAAAATGTAGAAAACTGTTAAATTCTATTAATATGTGAGAATTGTTAGAATACACTATCTCTTAATTTTTTCTTTTTAATCAAAGTTGGTGCATTTATTTACGTAGCTCCAGCTGTGCTATGTACATTTTGCAATAATTAAAAAAAACAATTCAGTCAACCACTTCACATAGAAGAGATTATTATGTGAATACAGAATATTTACAGTGTTTATCGCTCCTGGCAAGGAAACAGCAAGGTCACATAGAGTCAGAGCCTACAGGTGTAGAGGCAGGGTTTATGATATGCTACAGCAGAGGGATTTTGTGTCTTTTTATTTCGTTGATATAATATATCCTGCCATCTACAGAAGCTGAGCGGCTCCACTTCTCTACAGTATATGTTCCTCATTTGATTTTAAAGCCTTAGTTTTACTCAACCTCATCTGGCTGGTGACCCCGTCCTTAGGTGCCTCCACATTAATCATACGAGGTAAAATTCACATTTAGCTGTTGTTATGTTAATTTGACTGTGCACTGGATACTTTATCTTATTATAGATACATTTTAGATATAATTATAGATCATATCATATCTGATCAGCACTTATCTTGATCTTACATGATAGTATAGGAGCTAGTTTTACATTATTAATGCACGTGTGAGCTTTGAGCCGTAAATGAAAGTGCAGAGTCTCGAAGAAAGCAGCTTATTCTATGAGTCAATGCTGCAGAAAGACTTCAAAAACACTATTTGCACTGAGTGGAGATCAAAATGGATTCAAAAGCCGTTTAAAATCCAACACATCCTCATAATGAAACAACGACATAGGTCAATTGTAGCTGCGCTCCAGAACGACTCATAGGAGCGTTTTATAATATGCTGCCGATAGAGGCAGTAATCTGAAAAAATAATGATGTTTTATGGTTTGACAACGCTGTGGTTAAGGTCTGAGTCACAACAATCTTAGTTACGGCTATTAAAAAACTGTCCTGAGTTGGAAATGTGACACTTGCGGTTGGAAACAGGAAGCAAACAGCTAAATCCACTTTTTGACATCTATCTATCTATCTATCCATCCACCCAACCCGCCTCCTCCTAATATGAAAAACTGTCACCTTAAATTGGTGTCACGTGAACTGCGTCACTTCTCTGGGACGTAATTACTATGGCCACTAGATGGCGTAAACGTAACTATCGGTTGTTTTTTGCCGACTGAATTTTCAACCGATATTATGTTTTTTCTCATGAGGATGGGCTGTTTAAACCATATCTACAGAAGCATGTGTATGAGTGTGGTTTTGTGTGTACGGGTTCCTGTTTGTCTGTGCGTCCATATGTTGACCAGTCAGACGCCAGGAATAGAGAGCTGCCAGAGGGAAGATGACTGGGTAGTGCGCTAAGAATGCTGGGTATTTTGCAATTCTGCCATAGGGCTCCACAGGTACATAAACACACACAAAAGCAGGCTTAAAAGCACAAATATGCACACATATACACACACCAGCACACAAAGAAACACTTAAGACAGCAGGTGAGAGTGGATTTGGCAGCATCTCCACAGAGCAGACTGAATAGAGCAACGCTGCAGGCAGCATCCCTCTTCTGCTTCTCTGCTGCTGCTAAAGCTCAACAACAGCTGGCTCCGTCTGATCTATCGCACACACACATACACACAAACAGACACACACACACACTACCCTGCTGTCCTGTCTGTCCCGGTCTCTGGTTGATGCTGCTGGGTTGCCAGTGTCTTGCAGAGACAGCACTCAACATCTCTGTAGCTCTTGCACAGCACCTCAAAACCAGGGTCATGACTGATTAGCGAAGATGTTGTTATACAACCCCAAAAAAGTCAAGATGGATGGCTGGCAGTTTGCATTCTTTTCATCATGACCACAATGATCCGTCTGTCTGATCTTAAAGGCCCAGTGTGTGAGATGGAATATAATATTCATAAGTACGTTTTAATTAGTGTGTAATAACCTGTGTTTGTAGAATGAGCCCTTTATATCCACATAGGGAGCGGATCCTCTTTCATGGAGCCCGCCATGTTGCACCATGTAGCTGGCAACAGACACACCAACAGTTTTCGTGGGAGTGCGTCTGTGTCACAGCTCAGCCTCCGTCTGACTCACCAGATACTCCAGTTCTGTTATTTCCCTCCAGTCTTTTTTCCTCTCGTCTCTGTATGTTGCAGTATACGCGTCTTTGTGTTGATTCACACCAACCCAGGCAAAATTTGCATTTTTCACATGTTCATATCATGTATTCCATTGACTTTTTATGCAATCACACTGCCTCTAAATTGCTAATTTGCTTTGCATTCTGTCTGAACACAAAGTTAGAGTTATTTAGGTCACATGGCAGTCATGTCACAATCCAAGGAGTTAAGTTCAGATCTGTTTCTGACAATAAGGCTCTTAAAGTTAACCACAAAACAGGTTGTTTGTAAGGGTCCTTTTGAACCTTGTCTGATTTTCCACCTCTATGGTTAAGGTCTGATAATGATTGGGCAACTAAAAGTACTGGGATGAGGTTGTGGTAAGATCATGGTCATGGTTAAAAAGAAAATGTTTTCCTTGTGAGGACAGTCTCAAGGTGAAATTGGTAAAAGCCTGCAGTAAAGTGGACGTTTCATTGCTCACAACAAGCAACAAACTGTTAAATTGTACAGGTTGAACCAGCTAATCAGGATGTAAGACTATATGTACATGCTCATCCTAAAATATATGGTGATGACTGATGCGATAACACTATGAATCAAATAACTGCAGACTAGAATGGCTGGCATTCCCACAGGTGTCGTACAGGTTTACCATGAATATGATCACAATAAAACATCCATCAACTGTCTCGTCTGGATGACAGTGAAAAAAAAAAAAAAGTTTATGCAGAGCTGACAAACTCCTCACTACAGAACTAGAGGAAACAAATCCTGCGTAATTCATATCAAGCACTCCTCTCTCTGTTTTAATGAATTTATAACACATCCAGTGATCGCTTTTTATTCATTTAATCTTTTAATCTTCTTATCTTATTTTAATTTATGTATTCATCTCTTTTCCCTTTTCCTTTTAGACAAGAAACAAGGTTTGAATTGAAGAACCGATGAAAACCTCCCGCCTGAATGACAAAATGTCCTCGAGACCAAACAGCCGACCTTTGACTCGTGCTTCAAGGAATCACACAACCTGCATGACTGAGAGTCTTCATAGACAGCCAGAGAGAGAGAGAGAGAGCAGGAGAGGTAGTGCCGAGAGAGATAGAGTATCAGAGCGAGATGGAGACAGGGAGCTACTGATGCGAATCATGCAAAATTTATGGAAGCAATAAAACTGTTCACTGTGAGGTGCCGATGGCAGGGGAGCATTATACGCTGAAGCGCTGGGTAGCAAAAGATAACAAGCACGAGAAGAAATAATACAAGCTGAAGTCTTGCCTGGAAGACAACTCGGAGGGCAGCACAGACACACAGTGGTCATCCTGCTGCAGGTGGAAACTCACTAAACTTCAGCACTGGCAGGAAGAGCAGATACTTAATCTCTCTCTCTCAAAAAAAATAGATAACTTGTTCACAAACACAAAAAATTCAGGTTAGGCAAGAGAAAAAGGATAGTCTGGTCATTCTAAAACCCTACAATCAGTATATTCCCCTCTGTACAGTTTATTTCTAACATAATGACCATTTATATATACTCACTTTAAAACTCACAATTAGCCAAGAAATGTGGTTTTGTCCTGGAAATTCAACACATTTTAATCAAGTTTATTGCCATGTAGACTTGCTCATACAAGGAATTAGCCCTGGTGTTGTGCTGCATAATAATCAAAATATACAAAGTAAGAGAAAATAAAGGTACCACAAGTCAAGTAATCATGAATATATAAGAGAAATGTCCAATAAAAATATGTTAAAGTGTTTTCTTAACTTTAAAAGTTTATGTGGTATTCTCCTGTTGCAGTTGGTTAGTGATCATGTTTACCTTGTTTTCAGCACCTCCTAGTGGTGAGAGGTTATGTTTTCTCTTCTCATTCTCATGTGACCTTGTCATGTTTCAAGTAAGTGTTTAAAATAACAGAGACTTCCATTCAGTCGCATGTAAATGACTCTTTACCGTCCATCTGTTCCTGCTCACATCCCGTCCCTGCGTTAGCATCTTTTGCACATACTGCTTTATTTTCATCACATCTATTTTTCTAGATTAGTATTTCAGTAAAATGTGTTAATTTTGTGAGTTGCGTGTACAAATTAATTCATCTGTTTCATGTTGTCTTACTTCTGAGATTAATGTTAATTCATTGAGATGCATTTTGTTTTGTTTTTCCCAACTAATAAATGCAAGGATAAAAGACCATCTGTAGAGAAATCTGTTAGTGAAAGAAGGCGTTTATTTGACTGTCAAAGCACATGATCGGACAGTACAGGTATCTATGTATTTTTGTGGAAGCACACTTTGGTGGAGCCTCTATAGATCCCTAATACAGATGCATAAACCCTACATGACATGCCATTAAAGGGGACTTATCATGCTCATTTCCAGCTCCATTAGAGTAGCTTTGCATGATTCACAGTTCAAAATATTCCTTTATTTATCTTATACTGGCCCTTTATGAGGCCCCTTTAGTTCAGCCTCTGTCTCTTAACAGGCAGTTTTAGCTCCTGTCTCTCCTGATGAGCCAGTTCTGCAGCTGTTTGAGTTGTGTTAAGTTACTGCTGATGCAAACCCAACATTTCCTGCTTCACTGCTTCAAATTAAAAGCTTGTAAATGACTAAATAATGTGGGAACTGTGAATTGTGAAGAATTTAAAGGAAATGAAACGTGTTGCTCACTCAATTAGCAGAGCTTTGTTAGCGGCGTAAAAAACTGCCACATATGGAGATATTTGGAGCTATTTGTTGAGTGGATCAGTTATTACCTCGTTATTTGACACTTTAGCCACGTTTAATACGAATATCCGGCGTTGTAACATCATATATATGACTGAAAATAAGGAAAAGCATAATATATCCCCTTTAGCGAGCACCCCACAGCGATCTGCAGAGAGGAGTTCAGCACAGATGTCACAGCTTACTTCAAATTCACAGCACATGCGGTCATACTACTTCCAGGAGTGACTGTGTCTAACTTCAAGGCGAGAAAGTATACTCCAGCACAACCCTTCCTGTGAAAAATGAGTTTAAAATTTTTAGCCTGTCTCTCTGCTGTAATAAAAAAAAAAAGAAATAAGAAATCAACAGCACACAGACTCCCAGGATGTGTATAAAAACATGCAGGTTTCCTGTCAGCTCCTAAAGTGCATGTTCTCCTCTGAGGGACTAAAAGACTAAACAGACATCCAACATCTTGTCAGCTCCGCCTCTGAAGGAAGGCCTGAGTGTGTTTGATTTCGTACGCACGCAGGACAAGGTGAACTGTACAGTCGGAGGAAAAGGGACACCGATGCCCCGCACACACCCGCAGACGCACACTCCATCCAGATTTGACAAGGTTAGTTAATCATCTGTCACAGGGAAAGGGGAACAGACAGACTCCCACTCTCCTCTGTCTGTCCTCCATCTCTTTCTTTCTATTTATCCCTCTGTCTCCTCCTCTATTCCTTCGCCGTCTCTCTATCCAAGGGCAACTGTCCTTCTCCGCCGATATTAACCTTGTATATCTCGCCACGTGGATCCCTCTCACTTTCATTCTCCGTCTACCTGTCTTTGTCTCTGTTTCTCCCTCTTGTCCTCACACCGCTGCCTCTCTCACCTGTCCATCCTCTTTATAACCCTGTGAGCTGAGGCCCTTTTTCGCCTCTCGGGTAGTGACGAAGCTGTCTCTCTATCATTCTGAACTCTCATCGGCCACGCATCATTGCCTCTCAGCCGTTTAGCCCAAGGTAAATCTAGTGGTCCCCTTTTATACGGAAAGATAGAGAGAAAAAAGAAGGATGGATGGATTGATAGACGGATGAACAAAAACGGGGAATTTAAGACGGAGAGTTATTGTGAACCGTGCGAGGGGATGACAGAGGCGTAGAGGAAATGAAGGAGGGAAAAATGAAGGGATGAGGAGGTGAAGGCAGCTGGATATAATGATGGATATGGTTGGATGAGTGTCTTTATATGATCAACAGTGTAGCCGGTAAAAGATGATTGAGGGAGGTGTGGTCAAATGACACAAGCCTTTCTACAAATCCAGTTTAACCAGCATAGGGAGGAGAGGAGAGGAGAGGGAGGGAAAGAAAAGGAAACAAGAGGAGAAGAAGAGATGATAGAAAGGAAAGAGAACATGAAGAGAGGCATGAACATGAAAATACAGAGACAAAAAAAATGAAAGGATAAGAAAGAAGATGAGACAAGAATAGTGGAGAGGATAGGAGAAAGGAGGAGAGGAGATGAAAGGAAAGGAAAGCAAGAGTATGACAAAGAAAGTAGAGGAAACAAAGAGAGAAGAAGAGAAAAAGGAAAGGAAAGAAGAGACAATAGGTGAAGAGATTAAAGAACAGAGACTAGACAAAATGAAAGCAGAAGAAAGGAGGTGAGGAGAGGAAAGCAAATGAAAAAGCGAGAGAAAGGAAAGAAAAAAAGGAGAGAAGAAGAAAGGAAAAGAAAATGGATGAACTAAGGAGAAAAGACAGATAAGTGGTACAAACAGCATGATCATGAAAGGAGAAGAGAAGAAGAAGAAGAGATGAGAGGTGAGGAGATAAGAAAGAACAAGAGGAGTTGAAAGCAAAAGAAAGAGGATGAGAAGAGGAAGAGAGGAAAGCAAAGGACAAAAACAGGAGGAGAGGAGAGGAGAGGGGAAATGAGGGTAAGAAAGGAAAGTGGAAAAAAGGAAAAAGATGAACTAAGGAGAAAAGACATAAATAGGATAAATACAGCATGAACATGAAAGAAAAGGAGAGACAAGATAAGGAAATGATAGGAAAGAAGAAGAGACAAAAAGGAGAGGAGATAAAGCAAAAGAAAGGAGATGAGAAGATAAAAAAAAAAGATAAATGGGATAAATACGGCATGAACCATGAAAGAAAAGGAGAGGGAACGGATGAACAATAGTATAAAGGATAGATAGATTTAAATAAACAAATGTAGCATGAACCATAAAATAAAAAAGGAACATAAAGGAAGTGTCGAGAATGAAACACGCGGGAAGAGAAACAGCAGCATGTGACCAGAGTGAAAAGAAAGAAAGAAAAAAAAAATGCAAAGAAAGCCAAAGTAGAAGAGAAAGTGCATCAGAAGCTGTCCTGCGAGGAGGCGACGAGAGAGGCGTGCATCTATCAGCGCCGCGGCTCGCTACGAGGAGCCGCCGGGGACGGAGACACCAGTCAACTCAGGAAATAAGAAAATGATTAAGAGCGATTTAATGTCACGCCGCCGCCAAGCCAAAACGCACATCTGTCACAGAGAGAGACTGATGTTACCGCACCTCCCTCTCACTTCTCCCTCTTTCACTCACACTCCAGCAGTCACTCACTCACTCATTACACTCTCCCATCTCTAATGTTCTTCTTTTTTCTTTTTTTTTTTTTAGATCATAGGCCCATATCATAAACCCTTCCCCAAACCCAGCCCCCCTGAGCCCTCAAATCACACACACACACACACACATCCATTATCCCATTTTACGTGGGATATGCTCTGATTTTTTTTCCCATATGGAGCAAAACAAAGCAGAGGAACTGCTGACAGACGGATTCAAAGCAAAGAATACATATGAAGCCTGTGTGCATGCTTGTGAGCATTTGCCTACATCAGCCTGACCTCTCTATAAGTCTAACCTCTCCGCTGTTTGCTACGACGAAGCTGCTGTGGTGCCGTTTCCTCAATGTCTACAGACAAAAAAAAAAATCCTGTCCAGACTACATGTGTAGTTTCCCCCTTTTTCACTGCTCTGGTCAACACATGATAGACAGAAAGCAGAGCTCAGACTCACAGCTTTTAAACACTGCCCCCATCAGGTTGTTTGTGTCTATTACAGTGTTGCTGTAAGTTTGTGGTTCATCATGTTTATATAAAAGCAATTCAGAGAGACAACCGGAGAGGATGTATAGCCTGAAGGGGGGAAATTCCACTATAATTCACTGAGAAATTTTTAAAACATTTCTATAAGTGAGCTCTAAAAACATTTATTTAAAACAAGTATAAAAACCTGGCGACAAAATTCTCAACACAATGTCCACTTGTTGTTTTGAAAGCTTTCGACCACATCTCGTGGGCATCCTCGGCGGATAGAGTTGCTCAGTTGCTATGGAGATGATTAGGTCAATAAAGGACTGACTAAACACACTGAAAAAGACAATATCAGCTGGTTTGGTGAACAAAACCAAAAACAGCATCGACTGGGAAGGGGTCATTGAGGGGGAATTAATGGACGGATGGATGATGGGATCAAAAAATAAGCTAAACCTTCATGACATCTGAGCAATTCCATTCACTGAGGAGTCATGGTCTCGGTCTTCACAATTTGTGGATGAAAGCTTCCTTTACCTCAAATAACTGGGCCTTGTGTTGAGTTTTTTGGAGTTTTTTTTTTTTTTGCCACAGTCAAGTATGAACTTCCTAGTTCAAGTTCAAAAATGTTTCACAAAGAAAACTTGTTCAAGAATACTCAAGACATGAGTGTCTCTCGGAGCGAGACAGAAAAAGACAGGTTGCTGCACTAGAAATAAGAAAAAATAAAACCTGATTTCAGAAAATACTTCAAACAAAGTTGACTGGATTTGAAAGAGTGTGAAACATTCTGACTGACAGATTGCTTTGCTTGTTTTCAGGTTGAAGGACTCAGATTACAGACTTTTTTTTTCTTCTCTCCAGATACTCCAAACCAAAAATAAACACCCAAGATAGACCCTGCGACCTTTGCACTCACCGTTGCACTTCCCTCCGTTGGTCGGGTCGCCATAGTAACCGGGCATGCAGCTCTGGCAGTGCGTCCCTGCTGTCAGGTTCCCGCAGTGCTCGCACACGGTGCTGTTCACACACCTGCTGTGACCATTACACTGACACGCTGGGAGGAAACACAGAGAGTAAAGATACACTCAGTTTTCAGTTTATCAGGCACACCTACAGGAAATAAAACCGATGCAGGCTAGCACGACAAGCCCTGCGATAAATCTTTATGAATCATGATGTAGTTCGAGGTGACGTTGAACTAAGAGGTGTATCTAATATTTAGTGTGCTTTGATGTGAACAAGGCCACGAGCAGCACTTTCTATCATTACTACTATCAGGATCATCAATATTATTCTGTGTAAGAAGGAATCTGGGAGGATGTATACTGTAGATGAACATTATCATACTTTCATTCTGGCAGCAGACAGGACACCACAAGAGAGTCATGTAAACAGAGAGACTCAGTTATAGTATGAAATGTGCTTGTAAACAATTTAAAGTCCACCTCTACTCAACAATGTGTTTTTCTTCTTCTTCTTCTTTTATATGGATGGTTTGACCCACACCGTGCAGAATGATGCATGTGGAAAGTTTCTTTGTACTCACTGAAAAAATCTGAGTTTAAGGCATGTACCTACCATCATGACTTGTTTTTGGGCGTTTTTTTTTTGTGGAGGTGGGGGCAATAGGGTGTGCTCAGGGGAGACCAAGATGGCAACACAGTGATCAGAATTGTTTGCGCAGAGCTTCATATATAATTGTATGGACTGTAATTGGACTAAGTCTCTAAACAGTGTGAATGAGCACTCTACAAAAAAACAACATGACCAAAAACAAAGAAAAAAGAGGAATCTCTGGAAGAAGAAGTAAACGACTCTGAAACTGCACCTTTGGTTTGTGAAAGAAATTCACAGTTACAATTCAAGGAACAATATTAAGTCGACTAATTAATCTGGAAGAGTTTGGCACATATTCCACATAACCACAACGTCCCTGGTTTGACTGCTGCGGGGGACCTTTGTTGCCTGTCATAGCCATCTGTCTGCCCTTGTTTACTGTCAGACTCTTTGCTAACAACTGTCCAGTAAAGGCAAAGAGTGCCAAAAAAATAATAATCTTAAACTGGATGAGGCAATCGAAAAACCAGCTAATTAAGATAACAAACAAACGATTCTATCAAACAACTGGAGTCCAAACTTGTAGGATACGAGGCTGCGACTGTTGATCTGTGCCAGGACACGACAGACAGCTATGACAGGTACAGTAATGAACTTGTTGAGTTGAAGACAAACTGGTTGACTTTAAAGATTGCAAAAGATAGAAAAACCTGAGACTGGTGGGGTTTCCTGAAGGTGGTGAGAGGCACGATGGTGCTGCCTTCTTGGCAGACTGGTTACCCAAACTCCTGGATCTTCCCAACAACCTCAGAGGCCATCAGTACAAGGCAAACCACAAGCCTTCATTGTCAAGTTCCTTCACTTTATGAGCATGATTTGTGACATCACAACTAGTTTGGAACCAGTAATGTTCCATTATGCATCTTACATAAGTGTAATGTGGAAGCTTTCAGTGCACATACACTGAGCATGGACTTCACAGTGAAGTAGGAAACATCTTCATACATTTTGGATTTTCAATGACGGACAAGGATGAGGAGTCATTTTTTAACAAGGTAACTGTAACTAATTGGTGGAATTCTTTACCTAAATGACACCTTCCCCATGTGGTTTTATCCAGTGGTTCACTCACCTGGGCACTGGATGAAGGCCCAGTTGTAGCCCCTATCAGCCAAACAGAGACTCTGATCTAGTACCATGTCCCGGTCTCGCAGTCTATCCCGATCTCGGGGTCCAGTCCTGGCATTAGCGGGTTTTAGAGGCCCTCGGTAGGAGCCCTCCATGCAAACGCCTCTGCCAGTGTTACTGGGATCACCACACCAACCGCACTCCGCCCTCTCCAGACAGTCTGCACACGTCCTGAGACCTGAACAGTTCTGGGCTGAAAGTTGGAGGTGAGAGGGAACCAAAAGACAGAAACAATGGTTAGAGACGAGTGAACAGAGGCGTGTTAGGTTTCTGTTTTGTTCACAAGTAAAAATACGAACTTGTAGCATACTAGACTATAAAATTAGGCACCAAGCCATGGCCTCTTTACTTCCTTAGTGACCAATCAGACCTGAAAGTAGTACAGCAAAATTGTGTTTGTACTCCGTCAAACTTACTGATGAAATAGGCCATTCATCATCTAAAACAACCCTGATCTAACATCCTTACTACCAGGACAACATCATTTGTCAGTGCCTTCTAAAAGATGTTACAAATCACAGTTACAAAAAAGTTTTTAGATCATCTGATCAGAAAATGATCAGCTTTTTCTGATCTGCCAACATCATGGTTAATGTTCAGTTTTGTTAGGCCTCAGCACAAAAACTACTTGGTTCAGGTGAGGAATAGATGAAGGTTCTGGTTAAAAGAAAACAGCACTGACTTGGTGGGAAATAAAGTCATAATTTACAGCTACAAGGCGTCACTTGTCAGCAAAATGTACACATATGTCATTTCAGACTTTTTTTTGTTTTGAAATACATGGAGCTGGAAACCTGGTGATGTAGAAGAAAAAAAGCTCTATTGGCATTGATTGCCATGGGGCAGACTGGGGTTGTATGAAATTGGATGGTGGAATAAAGCTAATATGAACTTTTTGTATCCAAGTTCTACAAAGTTTTTAACTCAAAAAGCAAAAGCAGCACAAATATTAACTGTACTTTCCACTGATCACAGAGATTCAATTAAAATACATACATTTTGATCCAATATGTCACTGTAATAACTGTTGACATCACTGGACTATTAAAATGGTGTGATTTCTGTAAAAACATGATATTTGGGCAGCGAAATAACAGGCGAGTGATCAGTCTTAACGGTTCAGCCAATTTAACAAGACCATCTAGTCTTTTCACAATATTATCTAGAAAATGTACTTTTTCCATCTCAAGCTTCAATCACTAAAAAGTTAAATATTCATCTTCAATTTCAGCCAATCAAATTCTGTATTCAAACTTGTATTTTGAGGCACAGCGTATTTAAATAATTTCAATTTTTTAGCATTTATAAATAATCCCCAACCAATGACAAAGTTTATTGGTATATCAATTCATTCATCTATCAACAAAATTTCCAATTGTTTCCAAAAAAAAATTTTTTCCATTTAAAAACAAATATGACCTTGTAGACTCTACAAAAATGGCTTCAAGTCCTCAAGTCTTACATCCTTTTTACACCAAAAGTAGTTTGTATATGCGGGTGATTGACTCCTTTCACATTGCCAGAAGACGAATTTTCCTTTCTGTTTTTTTTTCTAGTGTATCATGTTCGACATCACGGCTAGCAGCTAGTTATCATGGCTAGCATCATTAGCATAGCTGTGCTGTGTGTAGCCCATTGACTGTATAAAAATAAGATGTTGCCGCAGTGTTTCTGGTTTGACAGCACCGTGTTGGGCAGGTGACAGGTGTGTCTATGGTGTTTGTGTGCTCTAAAAGATGTCACAACACAGATATAAAGTCACACAGTTAATGGACTGTTAGCCTAGCATGCTAATACTACATAAACAAAGGGATGAAGCTATATGTTTACTGAGGTAATAAATCAAGTGAGAAGTAGGGTCATTTTCTTATAGACTTCCATACAATCGGTTTCCTTTTTGCAACCAGTGTGGTCGCCCCCTGCTGGCCATTAGAGAGAATGCAGATTCAGGGAACTTCTGCATTGGCTTCACTTTTCAGACCGGGAACTATCTGCTTGACGTAAACATATGGATGAGACCATATGTAACAGATGAAAGAACAGTTGGAAAGGGGGTGAAAATTAGTGTGTCCGCCCTTGTGTCATGTTTACATCACTGCTGATCAGAGCTGAAGCTGATAAATACCCCTGACTACCGCCGAGTCATTTGACCCGGGTATGAATGCCGATCGTACCCTTTCACACTGAAGACAAAAGCCAGATGTTAGTGGGTGTTAGTGGGTTTTTTGTGTTAAAGAGGCTTCAGACTTCAAGACCTTGATAGGAGGGACAAAAGGATGGGATTAATTGAATTTTTATGCTTGAGGTTGCCATTAAATTTTAATTGATATCTAAAAAGTTACTGTTTCCATTTCATGGTGTCTTTAATTCATCACAGAACTTCATTGCCAAGTATATAGCCTATATTTAGATTTTGTAGCGTTGTGATTAGCTGTCAAATAAACTTGAATTTATGATACATTCTGACTTTAAATGTAGTGTCTGCATTTTTCTAACGGAAGATTTCCTCCACACATGTTGAAAGTGACACTTTAAATCATATATTTGACCATATATTTGTCCGTCACACTGCACGTAACTTCATCTAAACAGCTCCAACCAAAGCATAAACAATAAAAGCCTTTAAAGATTTAATATACCTCCGCTAACATACTTGCCGTCTTGTGTTTTCACCTTTTGTCTGACCCCCAACATTTATAAATAAATTGACTTTTCTGTCCCTACGCCATTCTCATGTGTTGAGAAACGCATTTGTATTCATAAAATGGATCTGACATTCAAAAACGCTTTACTGGTTCAAATTAAAAATGACACTTTCTGTTTCTTTTTTTTATTATTATTATTGAATGGCATTCAATGCCTGTAAAGGAAAACAAAAATCTCCATACTGAAGCCCTTTTTTTCGTTCAGTGAAAGTGCCAGAGAATATGACGACAGGTGACAAGAATAAGAAACCGAGTGTTTCTCAGGAGAAGCCGGCCTTCCGAAGTTAACTTTTTTTTTTTTTACAGCTTTTGCTTTTTGAACCTTTCAGTCTTGTTGTTGCTCTCGTTCACAACATCAACTCGTCTTCCTGTCATAATAAATTTTAGTCTACAAAGCGAGGGTGGGAATGCTCGCTCACAGGAGAAAGAAAGAGAGAGAGAGAGAGAAAAGGTAAGACACCGTGGGTATCTTGGCGTGTACACACAAGAAACCAAAAGGTTGAGAGAAGTTATCCGAGGTGTTGTTTCTTATAGCCTGGCGAGATGATTCAAATGCAGCGTCAAGTAAAATTAGCATTTTCACCAGAAGTTGTTTCTCTTTTGAACACGAGCCATTTCCATAAGCCACAGATGTTCTAGCTGAACCTGTATCTCTCTCTCTTTCTCTCTCTCTCTCTCTCTGTCCCTGCTAGCTAGCTCTGCTTGAAATACACCCTATGTGTGTTTGCGAGCTCTCTCGTTGCATTATTCAACTGTGGCAATGCTGATTCATTTGTTCTCTCCCTCTTTATAATTACAAACTTCTGCACTCCCTGTCTCAGATTCACTCTTTATCTCCTCTCTGCCACATTTTTATCCTCCTCTGCTGCATCTTTTTTTTTTTTTTCTATTTCTATTCAGTAAGCCATCTTCCCCTTTTGCTCTCATTCAGAGCTGCTTTCTTCACCATTATACCCTCTCCTCTCTCATTTCCCGTCATTTTGATTTAATTAGATTTTTTTTTTCTGGTTTTCTTTAAAACACTGTAGGCATAAATTAAATCACAAAGGACAGAACTTCTTTTTCTCCATCTCCTCTTTTCGTCTCTCTCTCTCCCCTACTGTGTTCTTCCCTCAGGTTTTTTCCTTTCACCTTATTTCCTCTCCTCTTTTTTTTTTTTTTTTCCAAGTTCTCATCTGAAAACTCGCTGGATCTCCACTATAGTCAAGAGTTCAAAGAGAGGCGGTTCAACAGAGTATCCCTAATCCACCACACAGTATGGTTTCCTCTACTAGAAAAGCACATATTTACATACCCAAGAGCAGACTTTAATATCCAATAAATATACCGGGCCTGTTTATCATTTTGAAATATGTTTCAAATTACAGGAAATTGGTCGCCACTTTTTTTGTAACCTCCAACACTTTTCATCCACCAAAACCTTAACATTTCAAAAAAAAAAAAAAAGGAAATTCTTTGCTTCTCTTTAATGCTTCTCTGATTAATGAGATCCAATTTGCACCCATTTGCAGCAGCTAATTTGTGTCCCTCCAGGTCAGGTTATTAGACGCGACGTGCCAGCCCACAATTTTTGCTTCACTCATAATGATCAGGCAGTGCTAAGTAGGTACCTGCTTGACAGTTTCCCCCCCTTCACATTCACATGAACTCTTTCTACACCTGATTGGACATTGTCAATGGTGGAAAAACAGCAGCTTTAATGGAAATAGTTGCATTTCTCATAAGTTTTCCCACCAAATTCAGTTTTCAGAAGCATTTGAGGTGACAAACTGACATTTGGATCCACACATTAGGAACATTTTTTGACTAATAGGGAATGACGAGAAATGCTTTTGAGATAT
The DNA here is from genome assembly GCF_963924715.1 of Thunnus thynnus. Lineage (NCBI taxonomy): Eukaryota > Metazoa > Chordata > Actinopteri > Scombriformes > Scombridae > Thunnus > Thunnus thynnus. Next base: position 23,116,508 of record NC_089530.1, on the reverse strand, counting down.
TTGACGTTTTACAACTCTGTCAAACTTTCTGCTCTAAACTTAATAGATCTGTCAAGTGTGTGGAGCTGCTGGTTCTTGAAGTGATTTTCCCTCCTACTCTTTATTCCAATTTAAAAAATGTCTTTAAATCATCTCCTCAGTATTATTTAACATAGAAACACAGGACTCTCCTGGATAATGCAGTGATCCTATAGGTTTACATTATGACTACTAGCTTCAATTACTTTAATTTTGTTTCTGAGAGATTATCTTTTGTTTGTGATTTTGGCGGATGGCTAAGAATACCACAATAACCAAGAGCCTTGGCCACCGTTGCTATGGAGAAGAAGAAGCCGGTCAGAGGCACCAATCAGATTATAATGACCTCAAAACGCTTCATTGCTGAAACTCGACATTATAGTTGCCGGCTCATGCTGCAGACTGTAAAATCGCTGTTTGATCACTCGTTTTTTGCGGCACATGTGACCGAATTTTAACATCTGTGATTGGCTGTTTCTTGCAGAAATGAACCTTGGGAGTTGTAGTTAATTTGTAACCCAAACTTGTACCATTGACTAATTATCAAAGAACCAGATCATTTCCAACGTAGATGTTCATCTTTTGTACTGATGATTTTACTAGAAGACTTTCATGCCGATGTCTTTTTTTTATTCATATTTGTTGGATTATAAGATCTTTTTAAGATCTTATAGCACAACCATGTGACCAAAACTTAAAACACTTTATATTTTGTCTCCTGAACTTCTGAACTAACATGTAAAAACAACTTTATTTTTCAGTAACTACTTGAATGGACATATTTTTTTTACTTCTCCTACAAATTTCATCAAATCTTCAACAGTTTTGGGGCATAAAAATATTTGGATGACCCAGAAAATAATTCTATTTTTTGTTGAAAATGCAAGTTACCTCACGCAACAAGCACAATTTATTCTTTTCCTTAGTAGTATTTTACCACCTTGTTCAAACAGTCATCAAGAGACAGAGGTTACATCATCATCTAAACACATGTGGTTACGCTCAATTCTAAATTCAGAAGCAGCATACAGACTTCCTCCCTAAACACACTTTTAAGCTCCTGACTGCATTTGGAAAAAACATGTCAAAATCAATGAGAACAAATGGATCAAGTATTTCAAGCATCAGCCTACATGCCACAGATATGATGAAACTGCCCCCCGAGGAAACTAAATGACATGAATGGAAGCAGCTCAATAAAGAAGTGAGAGAGGAGTGCAGCCAAAAAAAAAAATCACATTCTTGCACGGACAGAAAAAGTCCTTTAGACGTTAGATTACATAACGGCTTGTGTGTAGATAATATAATTTACCTGCTACAGTATGTTCTCTATGCCTCGGTCTTTTCTATTTTTAATAGCATTTCAAATTATCTGGTTTTCATCTGTGTTCCACATGGAAAGAATTAAGAGAGGTTACTGCCTCATGCGGTGTTGTTGGACTCGGGAGTAGATGAAGATGAGAGAGAGAGAGAGAGAAGTAGAGAGTGTGTGCCTGAAGGCTTTACAAGGCTTTAGTTTTTAGTTAACAGCTCAGAAGATTTAGCTGTACCTTGTGCTATTACGTGGCATTAGCTCGAGGCTATTTCCAGAGTAAATGTCCTTTTGGACGGAGCCTTGCCTGTATTTCCCATGAGGGTGGGAAAAATATTTCATGATTAAAAACCTCACATCTGATCTAATCGTGCTCTCCAAAGATTAAACTGTTGACTGACTGACTACACTGGCTACTTTTTTTTTTTTTTTTCTCCTGTGTGGACGTTTATCAAGATAAAAACAGACACTGATTTATGCACTTCAAACTGCTTAAATGTCAATGTTCCTGTAATTTCTTGCAAAAAGGGTGATTATTCTGTCCTCGCTCTGTGTTTGAACACACGGCTCAGCAGCAAAGTAAACACTCTCCTGTACCGACGACAGGAGATGAACAAAGAGGGATAGCTGTAATTTAATCTCCATTTATAGTACTTTACTGCAATTAAATTATGAATTATGGCTGGTGTATTTAAGATGTGTGCAAAGCAGGGACTCTAGTTGATTTGTGAGGCATTTTAAGACTTGAGGGAACTTGAAGAGGGAAAGTGAAAATTCAACAGAGATTTGAAACAGCTCTGTGAAACGCTCATTGTCAAGAAAAACAACTTGGATAAAAGTCGAGGTCTAATGTATGTTTTTGATCCTTAGCAGTTGTGGCAGATATCATGCTTTGTCATGGAAGTGTCCTGAGGTGCGTGGAAGTATATAGTTTTTGTGAGAGGATAGTGCAAGCAGAAAGTCCTTTGTGATCTTTTACATTGATATCAACGTTCTTCCAACTTGTCTTGCGGGGAACAAAAACGTCTGCACCAAATTTCACATCTATTGTAAGACATTTCCCTCTGAATAAGAACTGTCAACATGTTGACGACGCTAGATGAAAAGTCAGAGGGATCACCAAACTCATTAGAAAATATTCACAAATATCTGTGACAAGTATCATTAAATCCATCCAAACGTAAATAATGACCTGAGCAAATTACTACATGAATAATTGATTAAAAAACAACATCTCAAAATGAGATAAACAATGAATCATTGAGGATCTTGGGATACATTATTTGTCTCATTTTAGAGATATTTTTAAATAGATATTGATGTCTCAGGTGTTTATTGTTACAATACACCATAATTGATAGTAAGCTGACCTTCAATGACGATACAGTGGCAATTTGTAATTAAAAAAATAAAAAATGTATACGGTACGACTCACAATATTACAAAAATGGCTGGATGAAGAGCCCCCTAATATCCTCATGTGGTATGAAAAACTTGTGTCCATTTTTCCATTGGAAAGACTTTCATATGTGTTAAGAGGCACTCTTGAGGAGTTTGTAAGGGACTGGTCACCCATAGCAATATACTTGAAAGAGGAATGGTCAAGAGATATAAGTATGGAGGTAACTAATATAACAGTTTAAGTTCATACAAACAGGTTGTGAATACTGCTGATTTTTGTTTGTTTTTTGGGTTTATTTTTCTTTCTGTATTTGTGTTTGCTCTTGTGTCATCGTTTTTGGTATGTCTTGTCTTAATTGTAGGAATTCGTAATGTATTATGTCATTGAGAATTAATTAAAAAAGAAAAAAAAAAGAAGTTAGAAGTTTTACAACCAGAGTGGAAATACAAAGCCTGGAATAATAAAATGTTTCCACTGACCTATAAAGAAAAAAATTTAAAAAACCTCAGCTCTTGATAAGTTTCCCATATAAGTATCAGGGGGTGATGACACAACCTAGTTTTGTCTCATCATACCCAAAGTTGTCCACTTGATGCAAACGTTTCATGTATTAAGATGTTTTTGCATGGACCCGTCGTCTATGTGCGTGTTCTATGTTTTAAATGGCCACATTTCAAATGTCCCCTCAGGGACAATAAAGTTAAACTTGTGATGTGACCTGGTTGCTGCAGTCTGCTCTCACATAAAAAATGTTTCATAGGATTTGATGCCAAATGAAAGTCTATGGTCCAGTTATCATCGGATAATTCGTAATTCATTTGTAATTCAAAAACCAAAAAACGGTAAATCTGTTATTTGTTTCAAAACAAAAAAACAAAAAAAACATTTTTGGTGTCAGAATCAAATAATGAAAAACCGATCAAACCCGGCCCGTTTTTGCCGATTCATTTTATCATTATTCCTTTTTGGATTGAATATCAACCGGGTCTGCGGACATCAAGCCAATTCGTTTTTTGCGTTTGAAAACCAAAAACGGAAATCACGTGATCTATTCCTTTTTTGTTTCCAAACGAAAATCCAGAAAACCAAATTCAAAAGACCGTGCAATTTTGGTTTAGAAATCAAGTATTTTTGTCATGTTTTGTACGATAGCGGAAGCGACTACATTAGCCTACCCATGATCCTCAGCGACCGTTGCTATGGTGAAGATCCGATGATACCTGGACCGTCTATGACTGAAACTTTGCATTTTGAATCAAATTATAATGTTAAGACTGTGTGACTTCACTACTTAATTTTGGATTATTTAATTTTTCTATGCACCAAGTGTGCATTAGACAACATGCTAAGCTGCTAGCATGGCTAAAAACTAAGTACAACACAAGACACTTAGAAAGATCTTTTAACAAGTGGTATATCCGAATTGAATATATACAAACTAACTTAATATTTATAATTCTTTTTTTGTCAAACAATGCAACAATCTGCAGATTTCAGGTTCTTCAGATAAGTGCAGTAACTAGATTAAATCCAAGAGGACGTGAGTTTGCATCTCGGCTGGAAACACAAAACATCAGTTGCTAAAAAAAAGTTTCTGTCATCACTCTGAGACAGAAGAGCCTTAACGCCTTTTAAGTTAAGTCAACAAGAAACATTAAGCGCAACATTTCTCTGACGTCGGCTTCTGAAATATAGTGAATATCCACCGCATGCTTTATGTGATAACAGAATAAACAAGATTTCTACTTTACCTCATGTTTCCTTTCTAAAACCATCCAAAAAAAAAAAAAAAATGATATGGCTCTATTGAAATCAGGATATTAGTCATCTTCATTGACAGAAACAACCTGGAGGACACCTAAACACAACAGATGACAAATGTTCTGAGGAGTTTAAGCTATCTTGTTGCAGCAAAGAGAAGGATTGCTTGTCCCTGCTGGGGGGGGGGGGGGATTTTCATCTTATCAAAAATTCTCTCAGCACAATCGTCTCAGTGCCACATTCTGTTCATCACACCGGGTTTGATATTTGGTGTCCCTGAATAGCACGTATCGTCTGGCTTCATCTCGTGTAATCCATTTGCTCCTACAGTACTTGACAGTTATCATTGCTGAAGCCAGTAGCATACAGATCTGGGAGCCTCCATGCATAATACATCAAGTGTAGGAGCCATAAGCTGCCTTCTCCATTCGCTCTTCTCCTGTAGCATGTGAAGCTACAGACAGACATCATGTTGGATGGACAAAAAAAAACACACACACACACATATACACACTTCTTGTGAAGATTGCCTCAGAGAAAATAAGCCTATTTCTCTCTGCAGCAGAACCAATATCAGCAACAACAACATAACCATCATCTGGTCTACCTGTGTGTGTGTGTGTGTGTGTGTGTGTGTGTGTGTGTGTGTGTGTGTGTGTGTGTGTGTGTGTGTGTGTGTGTGTGTGTGTGTGTGAGAGAGAGAGAGAGAGAGAGAGAGAGAGAAACCCATGTTCAACTATAATCAGATCAGAGTCACTGACCTGTTGTAGTCTCCTGTCTGAACAACAAAAATACACACCGAGTGACCAAACCCTCGTAAACTCGCAATCTAATACAGCCGGAGTTGTTCTTAACACTCTGGCGGAGGTGTTGATTCATCTTTTTGATTATTTCTAAGTTTTAGTTTGTGTTGGTTTTGTTGTATCTCACTGAAATGTGTTTCTAATATTATACTCCTCCACATACTGTAACGTCTTCATTGTCTCTGTACTACAGCATATTGGATTTGAAATTAAACAAATTCTATGATGTTCAAAGTGCCGACTTTTCCCTTTAAAGATGTTTGGAGGGGTTGTTTATTAGATGTTAGAATGCATTAGGTTATTAGACGCAGTTCGGATGATGTCAATATAAGATGATTTTGTCTTATAAGGGGTAGGCGGGTTGTGTGGATGGCCAGATAGCACTGCAAGTGTCATGTATTCAACCTTTTTTAAAAATCTTTAATGTTGTGGTGTTTACTGTTGCCATGGCGACAAAGGTCATTATTTTTTAACAGTGATTTGTAACGGTCCTATGGGTCGTTCTGGAGGTCATCTGGTCGTTCATACTATGGCCACTAGATGGCGTAAACACAACTATAGCTCGTTTGTTGGCGGCTGGATTTTAGACCTATACTGTCGTTTCATTACTATTATTATATCTAATTGTGCTGGTAGGATGCCTGGATGTTAACAATTGATTGTTTACATGTTAGATATAAAAAAGTTATGTTGATAATATTAAGGCTCCTTTGCTGGCACTTTAATTTATAAAACAATAGTAGTGGTTTTGGCTAATAAATCATATGGAAAAACATTTTATTGTATATAAAGAGGAAATAACATGCATGTTTCCAGGTCTATGTTTTTGATATGGGGCTTCACTGGAATACCTTTGCATGCTTTAAAGATGTTTGGGGGTTGTTTATTAGATGAGCAGTGGAGGACTGGTAGCACTTTTTTATATATATGTAGACCCCGATTTTAGGGGAGTGCAACGTGACAATGACCCTAAACACACAAATTGTGTCCCAATTCTATACTACATGGAAATTTTATACAGTCTGTACAAATGTTGGTAGTATGTGTTTGAAGTTAAAAATGATAAAAGACATTTGCAGCTTTAGGACGTCACTGCCAATTAAATTTTAAAAACAGACAGCAACATATTTTTCCGAAGATATTTATTTATTGTTTTTATTTTTTATCTTTTTTGGTGTTTCTGGGTCTCACCACCACCCACAATTATTTTTTCAATGTCTTTTGCAGCTGTGAGTATCTCCTCCTTTCCCTCTGTGTGCTACATTGTAGGACAGTTGTGTACATCAACAGCACACTCAAAAAATGAAGCATACAGGCCTCAGCAGAGCTTCAACAGGATTCCAAGTGTCTGATCCTGATGAATATCAATAAATGATGAGTTTATCTTAATTTAGAATTAGTGAAGTGAGTTTAAAAGGGGGCTACAGTGTCTACACTGTTAAAATGTAAACTCACTTCAAATCAGAGCTGAAAGGCAGCACTGCAGTTGTTCACCATCTCCAAAAGCAGTTGTTTGTGAAAGTCTTTCTGTATCTTCCTATCTACTGAAGGATGAAAAAGCTACTGCCAGCAGTTCCCACAGGATAGATGCAGAATTAACGCCTGAATGTGGGCATCCACAGCGGCTGTTGCGGATATAAACCAGCAGAAGAAGCAAATAAACATTGACCTCTCAGGCTATGCAGAAAAAAAAAAGTATTGTCAAGCTGACATCTAGAATGATATGTTTAATTTACACACTTTTCCACAGCTGACATATTCATTTCCATAAAGCTGCAGGTGCAAGACCTAGGGACATCTTAAAAAGAGTAAAGTATGGAGCTGGAGGCTGTCATATAAGCCAAAGAAAGGAGGAAGAGTACAGTACAATCAGGCTGGGACTGAAAAATCTACTTTTCGAAAGAGCTCCCAAAACTTCAAAATAAATGTGACTGCTGGGGCAACACTGGAGCTAATTATTTCAAGGAGGTTGTGTGGAGGAGTGCGTAGTGAGCCTCCAGCCAATATGAAAAATAGGAATGATACACAAAGCCTTGGGCCAAATTGATCTGATAAAGAAATGACCCAGTTCAGTTGGGATCCTCCAGAAAAGCAATATTTTTGCAAAAGCATCTACCAAAAAAAAAAAAAACCGAAGTCATAAATCCTTCAGCTGTACCCTGAAGTTCTGGCTCCCTAAACAAGATATGATTAATCAATAAAGAAGAGAAGCGAGGCACAAAGTTAAATATGAACCACTATGCAGAAGAATGATGGACTGTAAAAGAGCAACAATGCTGTATCTGAGGATGTGGAAAGTAAGAGATCTTTGCATTGTGTCATATTTTACATTGTAAACTGTAGCAACAAAAGGTAAAAAATAAAAAAATAAAAAAGTTGCGGAACAAAAGCCTCCTACACACCTTCTGCCACCAAACTCATATGAATAATGAAAGAGAAAAAGGAGATGGAGGAAAAGGTGCCATTATGTAAGCACTGAAGGTAAAATGAAAGAAAGGAAAACAATCTTGGCTGCAGAACCGTCTGCACTCAGAGTACTGACACCAGCGAGGAATAATAATCACCAGTCACAAGACAAAAAAAAAAAAAATCTCAAAGTTTTATAAGCTATTTTCTTAACTCCTACAAAACAAGAATAATTTGTAGCAAATTGACTATTTGTCTGACAAAAAAGACAGAAAATACCATTAAAAAGTTTTACCTGAGGGGAACATTTTGACTTTTTTTTTTTTTCCTCCCCACACTAGAAACTTGTACTGCTGAATAAAATATGGTTGTATTTTACCTCTACTTGTCCTAAAACCAAGCATCATTTCCACTGTAGTTAGTTCTATGTTGACTACCTCTAGTTATTAGGTTGGTTATGTGTGAGTTATTTTTTTAATCAAACCATCTATAATTAAAAAATAAAAAAGCAAATTAATCTACAAAAAAACCCTGCTTATATTATCAAATGTAATATCTGCAGTTTGTCTTGTTGCTTCTATGTTTCACCACTGCATACTCAGGATTTACAGTAGGATTTACTATAACTACTACTCGCCTCTTTTAATAAATAATGATGGCTCCACTGTAGGTTACATTTAAATGTGCGGCAACAAAAAATAATATCCAAAACTTGTGGGATTAAAAAAAAGCCATCCGCACAAGAAAAACAATAGTATAGATCTAAAATTCAGGCCAGCAAAAACAACCTATTGTTACATTTACGCAATCTGGCAGCTGTAGTAATTATGATCCGTGGAAGTTCAGATGATTATATAGTATAATGTGATTTAATAAGATGATTTTGTCTTATTATGGGTAGGTGGGTTGTGTGAATGGCCAGATAGTAAGATGGCAAAAAGTGGACCTTGCTGCAGGAGACCACTGTTCGCTTCCCATTTCCAACTGCAGGTGTCATGTATCCAACCGCAAGTCGGGACACTTTTTTAAAAAACCTTTAACGTTGTGGTGTTTACTGTTGCCGTGTTGATGAAGGCTGCGTAACTTTAAGGAAGTATAAACCGTATTTCAAGTGATCATTTTAACCCAAACCATGATCTTTTCCTAACCCTAATCAAGTGTTTTTTGTGCTAAACCTAACCAGACCTTAACCACAGTGTTGTCATGCCATAAAACATCATTATCACTTAACAGTGATTTGTAACGGTCCTATGGGTCATTCTGGAGGTCCTCTGGTCATTCATACTATGGCCACTAGATTCACAGTTAAAAAGACTCCTTATTTATGTAGCCCCTCAGTTCAGCCTCTGAATCAAACAGGCTGTTTTAGCTCTTGTCTCTTTAAGGCCCGCCTACTGATGAGCCCACTTTATTCTGATTGGTTAGCTGCCAGCTCCGCAGGCTATGTAAACAAACAGCAGTAGTCGGATTTCACATCTTTTTCTCCCAAATCTGATCTGAAATATGAGAGCGGACAACGTGACAACAAAGGGGCAGCCATTTGTGGGCATGTGCGAACAATCTGACGTCAGTTCGATGCGTAAGTAGAAGTAACTTTGCAAACAAGGCTTTCAGAGCAGACCGAAGCCCTGGCTTTTGACTTGAAGGTGGCATTTTTACATATATTCACCTCATGTTTTGGAACTTTAACCATGTTTAACATAGACATTTGACATTATAATAGTATATAAATGACAAACATGATACGTCCCCTTTAAGTGACTCCATGTTCCTTTCCTAGTAGACAAATCTGAAGCATCTTTAAGACAAATGACTGCTGACAGCACAGACATACGGTTTAAACAGCGACACTAATCAGTAGCTGCAAATTCAGGGAGGCCACAGCGAGGTCTGACAACTTTGTCACATTTCTGTTGAGCTTTCGTAGTTCAGAACCCCATTGTCTCTCTCATCTGTCACTTTCCTGCGCCACACACCTCTGTACTCGAACAGAACCACATGGAGAAGCGGTGGCGAAACTGAAAAACCTTCACCTTCCCCAGGGAGGTGTTAATAAGAGAGGAATGTAAAGAGACGGCAACAAGGACTTCATATTGAGTTAGTCGTGTGTCATTGTAGATGATCGATTTTCTGCCATGCAGCTAGAGGAGAGGTGGCACTACCTCGGTGCTGGAGTGTGTGTTTGTTTCAGTTGTGTGTGAGAAAGAGGCAGAGACCTGACTGCTGATAAGAAAGGGATCAATATGAGTCTATAATGACTCCCGTGTTCACACACAGAACTCTATTCACATCACTAAAAGCTATGAGTACTACTCCACCTCATTTTTCCATCCATCTGTGCTCGTAGCCACACGAAGGAGATTGTCAAAAGGATACGGACGGGTGACGAATTAAAAGAAAAACCTTAATAAATGAGTGGAGAGACATAATGACTTCCACACAGGTGCACTGCATGGTACAATTAAGCCATTAACATCCAATTACGCTCTGTGGCATGTATACAAATGCCGAGCAGGCCCAGTGGATTCCGATTTCGTATCAAGACGGCAAGAGGAAGAGATCAAATCAGTAAAAAGGTTCGGAAATCGTGGTCGTCAGCGCACGTTTGATGACCATGATGCTCGTGCATTAGTGCGATATGTAAGGAAAAACAGAAGAGCCGCTCTTCTTCAGGTGACTGAGAACGTCAACGCAGGACGTGATCAGACTGTGAGCGAGAACAGTCCATCGACGATTACATAGAGGGAGATATTATAGTAGGGCTGCAGTGCATAAACCCCTCATTACAAAGATGAACGCACATTTGAGAGTTCAATGGTGCAAAAACCATAGGCGCTGGTCTACAGAGATGTGGTCAGGTGAGCCATCCTTCACTATATTCTCGACATGTGAGCGAGTGCCTGCGTGGCATTCACCAAGAAAACGGTACAGGTCTGAATGCTTGACCCTACAGTGAGGGGATCTGGTGGCTCTGTTATGCTGTGGGGGGCATTTTGTTGGCATGGTTTGCGTCCACTTGTCCCCTTAGAGGGAAGCATCACTGCAAATCAATACAAAGTTGTTGTGAATGATCACCTTTATCCTATGATGAAACATTTCTATCCTGATGGGAGTGGTCTCTTCCAGGATGACAATGCCCCAATACAATTCATAGGACATGAAGGCTCACTGAATGGTTTGATGAGTATGAAAATGATGTGAATCATATGCTATGGCCTTTACAGTCACCAGATCTCAACCCAATTGAACACCTCTGGGAGATTTTGGACCAACGTGTTAGACAGCGCTCTCCAACACCATCATCATCCCTCCAGTAGAGTCCAGAGACTTGTAGAATCAATGCCAAGGTGCACTGAATCTGTTCTGGCAGCACATGGTGGCCCAACACCTTACTAAGACACTTTATATTGGTTTTTCCTTTAATTTGTCACCTGTCTACACAGATATAACCTCTACACGTTTCACCCTACAGAAGCTGTATACAGTCCTGACACAAACATAATCTCACTTCCTGAAATTACATCAATTCATTTAGTAGAACAATTTTTGACGAGAAATGTCTTTGTTTAGTTTGATTATGGGCAAACAGTACTGCAGCAAATACTTTCTAGACTTTCAGTAGCAAAGTTAGTTGATTTGCCTGACCTTTACATCTTAAAAGGTAAAAGGCAAGTTACCTCTGACAACTGATGATATAGTGTGTCTGACCCGTCAGCTACTGTACAAGCCTGGTGACAAATCAAAATTTCATGGATGCAATCAAATCCAAAAGTCGTGTGGTCATGTATCTTTCTAAACTGCCGACCAGTTCAAGTAAAGAAAAAAGTACTAAAGTCCTTCTCCTCAGTAAAAATAGAAATACAAAGATGGAAAAAATACTCAGATTACTACAAATAATTGTCCTGCATTCACAGAAGTCAGAGTGTACAGGTGCATCATTTTATATAAACCTATTTCATGTTTTGCATGTGAAATTATAATCCAGAAAGTAACTCATCAATACCTTACAATTATACTAAAACAAAGTAAAAAGACACATTCAAACGGACCTAAATCCCAACTCCTGAACACAGTCTGACATATATAACTTCCATCCAATCCCCCAGTTTCATTTCTCTCTCTCTCACCAGTGCAGTCCTGTGTCTGCCACTCCAGACACTGGCCGTAGGGGAAGGAGATGATGTATGCAGAGGAGTCGACGCATCGCTGCGTACTTCCACACCACATGCACTCCATGGCCTGGCTGGTGCAGTTGGCGCAGCTGGTGCGCAGAGCACAGGGCGTCCTGCAGGGACGAACGCTCTGACTCTGCGGGCTCCCTGAGCAACGGGACAAACGAGGAGAGGGTCAGAGGCAAAGGCAAGAAAAATGATGTGTGATAATAAAAATCATTTCTGTAGAATTACGTTTAAAGATAGTTATATCATGAGATAGAAGTTCAGAGTTTCCCCTCACACTAAAGTGAGTTTATGAGTTAAATTTTTCAAGTTAATGCTGTGATATAGCTGATATTTTCTCATTTAGTTAGCTGCATCATACAGAAAAGGATGTATTTAATACAATTTCCACTTTTTCCCTCTTTCCATCCTTTCAGTTTGTCCATATTAACAGCATAGAAAATGTTCATGTATTTAAGAAATTTGAATAATCAAATTACTGCTATTCTTGTTATGCTCTAAAATATTTCTTCAACTACATTGTCCCTTTTCTTCGTCCACTTCTTCTTTCTCACCGGCAGGTTTTTCACAGATCAGGCCGTCTGTGGTAGCGGTGCAGGGGTTTGCTTTAAGTCCGGCCACCTGCGCTCGCTCCAGGTAGGCGCAGAAGCCCGAGTCGCTGGGCTCTCCAGGTAACCAGCGCAGACTGGTGTTGGTGAACGGCGACGCATCCTCCCAGCCCCAGTACGACACGTTGATCTTCCTCAGGCCAACCCACGGAGATAAGGTCTGCGGGCGTAAAGAGAGACGGAGGATGATTTAAATTCTGTTCGTTTGTTGTTTTATCAGTCTGGAACTGATATGAAAGGAAAGCTTGGACAGGATTTATTCATACTATTTTCATTCCTAAGAATAAACTGAAAACCAAAGTTCAGTGCACCTAAGAAGCAACCACTTTCTAAACCGAATGTGGTTTAGTTGATACAAACAACTCCAGGATATGCTTCTAGTATCAAAATTAAAAAATGAGAAAACACAAAATAGCTAGATCAGCAAGATATTAAAAAGGGTAATCAAGTATTTTTTAGCTGCAAATGGTATTTCTATAACCAATATTTTTGCATTTGTGATTATATTCATATTGTTCTTTTGTATTCACAGAAATGCCAATTCATTTCTGACAACAAAAACAAGAAAAATGAGCCCTAATTATTTAGAAATGTGTCCCGCACATACAGCGATGGGAACAATAACACAAAGTGTGTGAGCTGTGTCCACACATTGAAACATCAGAAGGCTATTAACAAAGTTTAGCCAGAACATAATGTTGTGTTTTACATGAAACTGGATCCTAAATCAAACTTTCTCCAAATTACCGTAATAGTTGTAAAAGCAGAAACTCTTTAGATTCACAGCAACAAGAAACATTATTAAGAGTCTACACACCTCGTAGATGATTGAAGTGCAGTTCAGAGAACATTTTTAGCTTATTTGATAATAGGATAATTTCAAGTAATAATCAGTTTCAAAAGGGCCGATAAAGATTATAAAAGGCTGTTACAGTTTTACCTGTTAGGTATCAAAAATATTCACCCGCAGCTGTGATCTATTACAGGAAAACATGAAAAGGCTTAAACTTTGAGGTTCAAGCATCACTGAAAGCTTGTGAAACTACTAAGAAAACATTATATTAAATGTGTATTTATATCTGTGTGTGTCTGTCAAAGGCTGCAAATATGCACAAATGCACTTCTACTAAGCATCTCTTCAGGATGGAGGAGATATAATTGCATTTTTGCAAGGAGAGTAAATTCAGGCTTCAGGATATCAGGCTTCTCAAGAGCGGAATGACAATCGCAAAGATTAGGAACCATCATCATCTAAAAGCATCAAAAGGTAGTTTAAAAACAGGCGCATCTCAACTAGACAGAAAGAGAAGCACACATTCTTTCAATTACCGGTGTTCAAATATCTGCTCAAGTTTCTCCTGACGCTGCACATTCATCATAAAGTTTGTCTGTGTGTGTGGTCAAACATGTCAGAGTCTCGAATGGCGTTTCAACCATAAACATCACAAGTGGATATTTCAGTCTATGTGTGTGTGTGTGTGTGGGGTGATTGATCTGCTCAACTAGTGTTTGACAAATAGCTCATTGAAAAGCAAAGAATCACACATAAACTGTGTTAAAACATTCACAGCTGTTTCTCAGACGTCTTGGTTTACTATGATGTGATGATGAAGCTGATTTTTGTGCTTCATGGACGGCAAATAATAATTATGACCAATTTTTTTTTACCTGCTGATATCAAACCTACGTGTCGTGCTGCCAAAAATATTTTTTAACACGTCAGAACTTTGAAATTCTAATTACCTAAAGTTGCATAATAAAATCTCAACATTAATTAAACCGTCTTCTCGTCTTCATTGTGATTTTTCACATCACACCAGTTGTCGTTGCCATATGCAAATACAGCAGAACACACTTCTTTGATTAGTTGCTGATATACACTCATGTATAAATAACTCAATATTTATGATCTTGATTTCACACATTCTGTGGCATCCAATAATAAATAATGTTATATTTATGATCTTAAGGTGACATAATGTCTGGCTTCTTATAATAAATCACACTGTTGTTGTAGCAGCAGTGTTTCTCTAGGTGTATTATGTCATAATGAACTCTGGGAAGTTGCACATCAGTTGTCAATATTAATCAGCCTGGTGTTCGTTCTCTACAGGAAATATAAAGGCAGCTGAAAGCTCAGATATTCAGATGCAGCTATTTAATTGGAATATATCTATCTATCTATCTATATATGGCTTATACATATAAATGACAAATGCTGTAAAAAATATTGCATTTGTTTCATTCTTTACTTTGAGTTATGCCCAGCCTGATAAGATACAGGCATTTTTTAACACTGATGCAGTATTCACAAGCCATATACTGTACATCAAAAGAGTTATTGGTCATCATCCACTTCCTATTAACACGTATGATTAGAGATAAGTGACACAGTGCCCATAAAAATGAGCTGAAGCTTTGGCTTCGGCAGTGTGAGTTAAATCAAAGTTAAACTCATTTGAGTATGAAATCCCCTCTTTGTGTTTCCACTGACTGTTTCCTTGCTGAGCTGCAGAGGATGGATGGATGGATAGTAACACATTTCATACTAAACTTTTAAAAATAGCCTCTTGCTTTGTCTTAATCAGGCTGCTGCTGAGGCTTCATTAAGAAACTAATGGATTTTGTCTATAATTGGACGTGACCTCGGGATCACTTCATGGCCAGTATGAACAGGAAGACTGATTACAGCGATCGATAACTATTTGAACCCACATGTGAGTATTAAAAATCTTGAACTTGAAACTCTATCCTTTTAAATAAAACACAAGATGCTTTCAGCTTTGTACCACCACTTGATTTGTCACATAAGCAAGCCAAATTTAGGTATTATTAGTGTGTATACAACAATGCAATATACAATGTTTTCACCTTAATGGCTTACTCAGTTTTTTGTTGAAATTTACTGTAGTTTAATTTTCAAGACCGACACTTTTAGATGTCCTGCAGTTGCTAATTATCCCAACTTTTGAAACTATAGCAGAAACCAAACTAGCTTGTTGTTGTTAAGCCTATCCACTGCACTTTTCCCACATGTGAACAGCTTGAAGTAACCACAGGAATTCAGTACTGGTGATATGAGCTGTGTAGGAAGGGTTTCTAATATCATTCACACTGTATGCCTTCATACTACTTTAGGTTCATATTCAGGAGGATCTTAATACACATTTGAAGTTTGGATTCTGCATCATAAATGCCACAAGAATTTCAAAAGACAGAGATGCCAGAGTGGATAATAAGTAGGCTACCTCACACCAACAGTGGAGAAGTCTTGTCATATTTCTTTTATTTATGAATTTGTTTATTACACCACCCACCTTGTCTTGCAGCTGGTATTTCTGTAGCTCCTCCAGAACAAAGTTGACCTGTTTGTCTGTGAGCAAAGAAGCAATATTTCCTCCCAGGTTCTTGCAGTAGTGCTGGGCGTTATCGTAGCTCTCTCTGCTGGAGTTGATCCTCAGGCAGGCCTCGCCGACATGATGCCAGCCCTCTCCACACAGCTGGCCTGCACACAAAGGGCACACAAACAATCCCTTTTACACCTTCATTACTCATCTTAGCAGGCATTCTGGGTCGACAGACAGCATAAAATCACAAATAAGACTTCAGTATAAGTTTTAGTTTGGCTAGCAACTTTCATAATGCTCATAAGAGACCAGGAAACATTGTTATTCTTGGATATATTTGGGTAAAAATGTCAAGTCTGACTGATAGCATATTGAAATACTGTTTAGCATTAAGCTAAATTCTGAATGACAACACACAAGCACAATTAGCAGGATAACTAGCAGACACAACATTAGTGACGTTAATATTTAGCTTGAAATGTTGTTAACACACCTACAGTTTTAATACAAACTACACATTAGCATGGTAACTTGCTAGCGAATTTAGAAACAATGTTGTGTAATGTGTACTGTGTTATCATGTTAGCATACCTAAAGTTTATTTACATCACAAGTTAATATTAGCTTGGAATTTTAAGCATGTGAACATTTCACTCGTATCATTTTCTCATGTTAAGATGCATAGTTAGCATAGTAACATGCTAAGATTTAACATTTGTAATGCTTATAAAGTTTCAAATTTAATTTGCCATTTCAATTGTAAATGCTGTTAAAGTGAAATGACTGAGACAATGTTGGACAAACAAGCACAGTACCATAAAGTACCATAAATTTAACAAGATGTCATTTTATTCTAACTTTAGGTTGCTTCTTTAATGTCTGGCCAGAGACAACAGATAAAATTAAGCTAACCGTGGCTCATTCACAGTACATTTTTTCTGTTGGTTAATCAGCATTGTCCCTGTCAAATACATTTAAACAATAACTAAAAGAAGCACATTCACACATTCAGCAGAGGATAAAAAAGTGTTACTTGGTCGAGGTGAAGGCTTGTGTCATCAGCAGGTGCAGGCATAATTCAGAAAACTAATCCATAAAAGGCAAAACTGGGAAAGCATTTAGTTGTCAAAACAAGCTAGGAGGATAATCTGGCAGACATGCTAGTCAAGGGCTGGTACTGAGACTGATGAGGAGCAGGTGTGTGGGTCAGGTGGAGAGTCAGGTGGGAAAACTCACAGAGGACGACTAGTGGACAAGAGGGAACGACACTGGAATTTAGAGTTGATATGACGGCTTGGACAATCAACGGTGCTTCTCAAATCAACAGACGATGGAATTACTTTAAGAGAGATATTTCTGGTTTAATTGGTTAATATAATTTATCATATTGGATGTTGGATTGTTGATTTATGCTATTATTTTAGATCAAAGCAAAGCGTTCTTGCTTTGTACTCACCTGAATCATAAAGGTTACAACAAGAATTTAGAAATATGTTGCACATGGGATGAAGAATAGTGAATATATCCGTGGTGTGAACTTTAACAAAGGCTGAGTACGACAGGCAGACCAACTCATCCATAAAAACGCACACATGCACTCATTGTTCTTATCAGAGTCACTTGGTAGCGTCTTGAGGGAGACTATAATAGTAGAGAGACCGTTCAATTAGCCAGAATGAAAGGGAAGAAAAAGTCATTCTCCTCCACTGAGCACCGCTGTTTATTTTGGACTCCAGGACTGATTACATTCACAGGCCCATAATGGCTTCCATCGCCAACCTTTTCATGCTACAGAAAAGAAAATACCTGCCTTCCTTTATTTTTTTCCCCAGGCAACAGAAATGGGCAATAATCGAATGGAATGAGATGAGAAAGACAGATGAAGGGGGGGGGGGAATGGAGGAATACAAAAATAAATAGATAGGTTAGGTTACGGTCTTTGTGTAAAAGCAGAGATAAACATGTCAAGCCATTTAGAATAATTAGTCATAACATGGTGTCTAAAGAAAAGGCCACAGCTGCCATGGACATGGAGCTCGTTTCCAGTAGTTCATCTCAGCCACACTGTTTCTTCACATAAAATATGGAAGTTTTGTTTCTTGTCTTGTCATGCTAATGGACTCGGAAACATGTACACAAAGACATACTAATATCATTTCCAGTGGTAGTGACCCATTGAAAGGATCCATCTTAAATAGCGTCCTCATATCTCTTGTTCACCATTATGGACTCAAAGACTGGAGAAGAGACAGGATCATTTTGAACTGCACCACCAGCAGCATGCTGTCACTGGCCACCATAACTCACAGTGATGTGGGAAAGTTTAGAAATTTTTAACAGTATGCAAATGTCATTTGATATAGGGTGGATGACATAAAGTAGCTTGAAACACAATGAAGTAAAAAAAAAAAAACGATTTTTGCATTCTCTGGGTTCCCAATTATCTATGATATAACTCAAACAAGCTCCAGAGACTTGACTAAGAAAAACAATTCACAGACAAGGCAACATGAATCTGATAAATCTTGCCAGCCTGTGTGTGTATATCAATGTATTACACAGTTTTAATGAGACATATTGCAAACTTAAATATAATGCCAAGCAAGGTTGTACTACTATGGTGCCACTGCCACTACTGTAAGAGTAAAACTGTCATATTTTTCACATATTTTTAGAGTTTACAGTGTTTGCGATGTTTAGTTGATATTCAGTCACAACTAGGTGGCAGTATTCAGGCAGCTGGTAGTTCAGGGTTAAGAAGAGGTAGAGGAAGAGAGAGATGGGGATCAGACTCCACTAAAGTTATGAGGAAAACCCAGTGTTGGACTGTTTTATTGCTACTCACGCACCCACGTCGCTTACACTTCTATGTTTTGCACCAGTATGGCAGCAAAGTCAGAAACTAACTGGCCAGTCGGAGTAGAGTATGCAAGTTATGTGCTCAATGGTTAACAGAAATCTCAAAAATGTAAAATGTTAGATTGATGTTTGTCTCTTTGTTTCAACCCATACTGATGGAAGATACACCAATGTAGAATCTGTTAAAGTCATACAGTCTGCAGGACTCATTGCAGCATTTAAGAGCAACCCTACAAAACACAAAAGTACAAGTGGGACAACCTAAAACCCCCTGTAGATTCATAATTGGGCTAAATTTGGTCAACAATTTTTTTAGGTAGTAATTAGCGGTTGGGTTAATATACTGTATTCTAACTTTGATCTTTGTTGTTGTCTGTATATACAGTACATGATGAATAATGTCGTTCACTGTTCCCCAGAGCCCAAGATGATGTCCTCAAATGTCTGGTTGTGTCCAAAGATATTCAGTTTACTGTCAGAGAGGACTACAGAAACCAGAAAATATTCACATTTAAGAAGCTGGAATCAGAGAATTTGGAAGTTTTTTCTTAAAGAATGAGTGAAAATGATTATAAAAATAGTTGGCAATTAAGTTGGCAACTAATTGATTAATCGAGTTGCCCATTTACCTTTCTGGTTTCTTCATGTGCTGCTGTAATGATAAATTTCCCTCCTGGGATCAATACAGTTAATTCAGTTTGAAAAGTTATACTTTCAACATATAGTTATTATTACCGAAACATCTAAGAAGTTTAGCCCAGTCTTTGGAACTGAAAATCAAAAAAACTAAAACTTCTACCTCACCTGCCTCACCTCAGCTCAACAACAGAGTCGATTCAGAGTTAAAAAAACCAAACAGGATCTGAGTCTACGGGGCCTTGATGTGGACAAGAGAAAAAGGGCAAACACAGTAACAACCTCTTCTTAGAGCTATTGCAAACTTGCCAGTTCTAAGCAGCTAGCTAGCATGCCTCCAGCACAACACTACATACTGTAGCATTGAACAGGATCAGCTGTGGATTCAAATAGCAAGGGTATTTCCTTCGCCCTTAGTCATGCTAGCGCCAGAGTCAAACCGAGAGCAGCTCTAGCTAAAGGCCCCCACAGCGTGGAGTGGAGCATGGAGGACTTTGTAGGACTCGTTTGTTAGTCAGCCACAGATCCATATTCAGAACATCCAGTAAACATTTCTAATTGGCCTACTTCCTTTTTGCAACTGTGTGGAGAGCGTATTTCTAAAAGTGTGTGTTTCAGAATGTATGCTAATCCTGTCTGTGTGCGTGCCTGCATGGATGTATGAGGGTGTTTATTTGTGAAGACCACTAAGGAAATGCAGCCTGTTAGTGTTGGAACATGCAAATACTCCCAATGTGTGTGTGTGTGTAAACATATTACAGCATTCCTTCAACAGTTTTCAATTTGATCAAATTATGTTTAATACAGAAGATGGTGAAGCAGGGAAACACAGCGCTGCCAGACTCTTAATAATGTATCAATTATCTGCATCCACTCCGATGTCAAACTGATCCACACTGCTTTTGCGAAACCAGCGTTCATGTATGTGTGCATTTGTATGTCTTTTATGCAAGACTTTGTTTTATGCATATGTCGATCCTCAAGGTGTTTTAATTTAGCTGCAAAACACCTCAACCTGCCCGAGGAAGCGGATTAGAAACCAATTCACCAGTGCCAAGTTGTAAAAAAAAAAAAAAAGTTTCCTCAGTAGTTCTGTTAAGATTTTCTTAGGAAATGAGCTGCATGCATTTTGTTTGAGTCGTGTCCTCCAGAAATATCCTTATATAAATACTGTCTTATCTGTGAACATAATTCAAGTTTGTAATGAATTCCTTAAAGTCAGCTGACCAGATTTTACCTGCAACAAATATGAAGGAAAACACTTTCTAAGATTCTTGCAATTGAGATTTGAGTTATTTAGTTTAATTGACATATGAGCATTATGATAAAACCTGTTCATTGCTTCTGACTGACATTAAACACTTTGCATTGTGTGTTTTCTCGTGGAATATTATTTACAGTAACAACACAGGTTTCTCCACTTTGACTTCTATTTTAACAAAACACAAACAATAATTACGGTTTGGATTGTAATCAAGATTTGATTAACTGGGGGAAAAAAATCTGACACAATTATTTGTTGCATTGGAAAGTTTGCAACAAGCTATTTAAATTAAAAATATACTTTACCTTTGTTTTCACTTTTGAATTAACACTATAGATAATATAGTCAGACTATGGAACTGTGTAGAGAATCAGTGAGTTTCATATTATCTTAACTGATGAATCATAATGGCCCAAAAATTCAAAAGTAAGACAGAGATTGAAGAAAAAATAACAACAAAGGTTTCCTCTGAATACAACGCTTAGGTAAGGATTGTCATTATTTCAGGTGATCAGGTCAAATTTGGTGATAAAAAGGAATAAGTTCTAACATGATATTTCTTCTATCAGGGCCTTGTGTGCCATCCCAGAAGCAGACTATGCCTGTAAATTGAGGTGCCAAAATCTAATTGTCGTTGTCGAGGCCACAAGTCTGTTAAAGTGGGCTGTTATTGGGCTGGTATTGTGTAGTCTGGTCCTAGTATTAAAATGGCAACGGTCAACTACTGCATTTTTTTTCTGTGTACTGGTATTTCAAACACCAATCCTTCTCTTGTCCAGCAGTTGTTCCCACTTTTGCTCATCACCTGACCTTCATACATGCTTCCAGTTCATTTATCTCTCCAGTCTATACTGTATATACCTGCCTTTCAGCCATACTACTCCACCAGATCATCTATTCTACCATGTCTGTGCTTGTTCTCATGTGAACGAACGTGTGTGTGTGTGTGTTTCCTCACCAGGCAGTGCTTGACACTCCTGCTGTTGCGTCTCCCACTGACAGTTGACATTGAGGGAGCAGCTCCTGCAGTTGGCCAGTCTGAAACACTCCTGCTCCTCCCTGCGTTTACACCTGGACGAGTCCCTCACCGACTTCAAGCACACACAAAGAGAAAATAATACCAGTCCAGTTAAACATAATCATCTGAGTTCTTCTTCTACAGTAAATGCAATAAACTTGGAGAAATCAATGCGATGTGCAACAAAAGCTGGAGATGAATGAAAGCGTAACGGTTGAGCGAATCAAACAGCCGAACACAACATGCAGAGTGAAAATCTATATGACGAACACATTATGCTGACATGGACTTTTTTATTGAAGTTGTGTTTATTCTTTATGCTTTGTGGATTTCACTCACGCTACAGCAAGACAAATGTTCAATTTTATAAATTTATTCAAAGCCTAAGAGGAAACGTGAGAAACTCGCTGGTTCTTATCAGCAGAAGGAATCAGACAGGAAATTACTAAAACAAAGTCTTTTTCTTTTGATTAGTAAGGTTGTTAACAAAATGAACTCACTATAATGTGTGGGTAATGTGTCAATAATACAGTATGCCAGTCATTAACAGAACTGGTCTCATGATGTATATATTATAAGAAAAGGAGCTTCAGTGCTTCCTTTTCTTTTCTAATCTCATTAGGCCTAAAATACACAAACAGATCAGTTGTGAGAGGATAAAAAAGGTACATCTTCACATAGAAACCCTTAAATGTAATCTAGAAGAATTCTAATGACCTCTATGGTTTTAAAAGCTAAACTGACTTAATACATATTATAAGTTTGACCTTGAATGTTTGTTTTTGTGTGTACGATTGTATTATTTTGTGCTTTTTCCTTTGGTTCCTGATCTATTTGTTCCTTTATTTTCTCCGACTGTTTCTTTGTGAAGAGAAGGATATTAAAAAAAAAATATGATTGCAATACAATTTGGGGAGACGATAAGCAATGGTCTAAGGAACAAATCACTGGTTTTTAATGTGGATTGGGATCAATTTCTCATCATATATCGACATTAAAAGCATTTTTGAACAATTTAAAATTTTAGCCATTTTCTCAGGAACTACTGCACTTACTTTAATGAACAGAAAAACCTTGCACATGTTGCAAATGACTCAAATTTAAATAAAAATATTTTTAAATAATTCAAATCATATATTTTAACAAATTGAGAGGTGAACACTCTCAGAAGGCTTTGTAGTTTTATAAAGAAATATTCATTTGAATACTTGATAATAGATCATTGGCTGCCCAGGACAAAGATCTTTTGTCATGTCTTGATGATTTTCTGATGATCTATTTTCCTTATCATTGATGTGTTGTGTTTGATTATTGAAGAATACATTTTTACATCACTTAATCACGGCTCAGGCAGGCTCTCCTTACACTGTGGTTTTCTTTTTCCAATTCTATTTTCAATTGAGGTCAAGAAAAGGTGGTAACAAGAGGAGACAGGACCTAATTTTTTTTGAATTTCGATTCAGATTCACCCCAATTTCCATATAACCTACCGGACTGCTCTAAAGTCTGACCTCTGCCTGATGTGAGTTGACCTGCAGCCTAACAAGAAGTGTCAAGTGTCAAATAATACACACATGTCCCCTCCTTCTGGCTCCGTGCTTCCACAAGCTCAGCTGATGTTCAGACAACATGGATGGAGGGGGAGACAGAGACAGAGCGCCGCCATGCTGCTGGGCTAGCTCCAGAGTCAGCTACACACACACACACACACACACACACATATACACACACACAGATTTATATTCATTCAAAGATTCATATTGAAACCCAGCCAAGCAAACAGACAGACAAAAGCAACATGCAGACACACATACAAACAAAGAAAGACAGAGAAAGCGGGGTCGGGAGTAAAAACAGAGAAAGAGACAGAGAGAGAACACAATGAGCAAAAGAAGAACAAAAACTCACTAAGCAACAGTTTTTAATATAAATCACACATACCTTAATCAAATCTTAAATATTTTATCTTTTGAGTTTTGAATTTTTCATCTGCTTGAAATAAGATACTGATACTGCAGCTCACAAAAGATCTTTACCTGCAGATCTACATATTGCAGCATATCGTGAACATCAGAGACTCTAAAGAGCTGCTTATGGGTTTTTTTTTGGTTTTTTTTTGATAACTTGTTTTATCGCTGACAGGCGAAGACTCACCACCGTGCAGTTACTGGAGGTGGAGATACACTTTCGGTCCTCGCACCACTGACAGCCCCGAGTGTTGGCGGTGCAGCTCGCGCAGTCTGAGAACCTGAAACACTGCTCATCTGTACTGTCTGGAGGAGGGAGAAACACACATGAACACACATACAAAGAAAACTTTAATGATAAGGTTTGCAATTTTTTATATTTTTCTTATTGTCAACAATAACCCGTAGACCTCCGTTGTTGTCCAAAAATGACAAAAAACACGTCAGTGAGCCACACTGTTGCACTGGACGTTCCTTCAAGAGTTTGGTCACGTTGGTTTGTTTAGAAATGGCTCCAAAGACTAATAACATCATGTTTAGAGTCTCCGGAGAGTAGTTCTGTGTAAGGCAGGCACCACTGAGCATGTGCAGGAACGCATTTCTGTCTATAAAGTTCTTTGCTAGCTTGTTCTGCTACATATCACAACATCTTGACTTTGTACTGAAGTTCTTCAAGAAAGCGAAGAGATTGTGATACGTAACACAGCAACATCTGCCTTACATAGAACTACTCTCCAGAGACTGAAAACGTGATCACTACTATTAGACTTTGAGGCCGTTTCTAGACAACAACTGTGACCATAATCATTGTGGTGAAGGAACACATCACCCAGTGCAATGGTGTGGCTCATTAACATGTTTTTACGGCACAAATTAAGAAGATATATCAGGCTTTGGATACACATATGGTACTTGTGAGTAGATCAACTTATTGTTTTATTGTCAACAAATCTCTGCACATGAGTATTTCCAGCCTTATCCTTTAACACATCTGAGTACAGTTTTGCTGTAGTCTGTATGTGATATATTAATATAATAATACAAAGTAATGACAGCAAGATAGGAAGAAAAACATGTTAAGTGAGTGCATGGAGCATGTCCGTGAATGTTACAGTTTTATTAATATTAATTTGCAACTCCTTCAGTAATGTTTAAGTATAGACCGATTACATACGAGGGTTGTTTTACTTGATAACAACACTCTGAGGACAGTGTTAGCCACTGGAATAATAATGAGTTTCTGACAAGGAAATTAATGTAATTTGATTTTCTGTCATATATATATATAGTATCAGTAGCAGATGTTAAGTTGTTAGTGAATACTGCGTGTGATCCCTTTCACTTGTCCACATTTAATGCTTGTCAGTTTGCAGATGTCATCGTAAACTCTCTTTGACAAGTAAATGTCTACCTTTCAGGAAAGTTTAGCTCTTCCTGCTGTTTTTGAAAATATTTATTCATCCGCTGGGATTTCACCTCTAACAAGCCACGAATCATAATCGGCTGTTGGTTTCAAACAGGTGACTTCTAAACTAATCTAATGAGTGTTTCATTTTCCAGATTAGCAAAGGTGAGAAAAAGTCGGTTTGAATCAGTCTGAAAATCATGAGCAGCGTTGGAATGCTCATCGGGCTCTTTTTTTTTTTCAAAATATCTGGTATAATGTCAGGAAAACGAGTCATGTGGCGGCCATATGTGAGCAAGTAATGCTTCATGAAGTGTAAACTAACTATGTTTGGTTGTAATTTACAGGTATATATACATGCAGAGAGAACATTCTTGTTATGCAGCTTTATTTCACTCTGGCTATTTATACATGCTATCCTGTCTTTTGTAGAATAAACATACGTGTGAGATTACAGCACAGGATCAACACTGATCTGGGATGTTAATCCATCAAATCCTTCATGCTTCTAATACCACTAAAGGACCACATCTGTATTACTGTAAACATTTAGAAACTCCTTATCCTCAAATACTCTATATTTTACAGTTTTGACCACCATTTATTAACCATTTTCATACAGTTATGAGCATATTTTTCTACTGTTCCAGTCAGCCATTGGTTTCCATGTATTTAGCATGAAAATCAACTAACAGAGTCTTGACAAATACTTCAGTTGTGCCTCCGTAAATGATACATTTTAACCCTTTAATATCTCATAGTCATAATGTAACTGAAAAAATGCAGCCTTGGTGTTCACAACGATTAGTTACACAACCCGAGAAAGTTTCAAGTACGCGCTAATTGAATTCTATATTGCACATAAATGAATGTAAATGAATGGATGCTTAGAACAGTACATAAAAAAAGTATTTGTAGTCAAACATGTAAAACCGTTGTTCCCGTCGAGGCATTCAATCCATCTGTACTCTTGTTCTGCTTAAAACTGACAGTATAAGCACTATCATGATTACTTTCTTTTTAAACCTGCAGTGAGCGGCCTGAAGCTGAAAATCTGGAAAAGCTACTGCGTCTACATCTGGCAGAGACACACACAGAGGAGGAGGAGGAGGAGGGAGAGTGTGGACCGATCCTAATTACTTTAAAATGAGGTAATTGTTGGAGGATTGACCTCCTGTTCCCATAATTATGGTATGCAAACAAACTTCAGAAGCCAGATCCTTTGGAATAATTATTATTCTTATGAAAAAATTGGCCTTCTGGGACCGACACTTTTGCGTGATTGTGCTGTGCATTTCAAGGAAAATATGTTGACATGTCAGTGAAAATATTTAGGACAGGAGAAAGAAAGTAAGCAGAAGACATAGTGAATGACTCAGTGAAGGACTCGGTGTAACATACCAGGCGATGGAGGGCAGAAAGGAGCAGGGAAAGTTTGGTCGGGTGGTTTTGGCAGCCAGGGGACACATCCACTTTTCACCCAGTGGCAGCGGAGGCCTGGCCCAGAAGCAGCACACAGATCTGGGTCAGAGAAGGCCTTGCAGGACGGAGGAGTGTAGGCCAGCACATCGTTCAGAAGGAGACCCGAAAAGCCTCCAAAGACGTACATGGAGCTGAAGAAGATATAGAAAGCATTAAATAGAATCACAGAGGCAGCAGAGACCTGTGGATGGATGAGACACAGCAAAAGTTAGATATTTACTAGACTTATAGATACAAGAAGTGCCTGCAGATATCCAGCCAGATGAAGAAGTGTTAAGAAAGCAGGATAACCTTTCAAATATAAACCTGAACTTTGCTTGGGAAAAAAAAAAACGAGGGTTTGAAGCTGGCCTTTGGAAGTTCAAAGCTGACATTTCTGTGCTCAAAGCTGACTTTTTCGTGGGTAAATGGTGTTAAAGGGTCAAACCATTATTTCTCAGTTCAGCCATAAGTCACTCCGTATCGTGATGGAACTCTTGCAGCAAACTTTTAAAAATTGAGTAAGTGTTGTCATTATCATTTTGATAAATTCTGTCTATCATCTGTTACTATACAATGGCTGTGAGAAATAAACAACTATGAATGAACATAGGATGTAAATTCTATTCATATACATGCATGCTGTAATCTAATAACATAACGCCGACACAAATTCTCTATTTAAAGAGTTAAATAAACATTAATATTTATATTGATCACTGGTAAGTAGCAGTGGTATAAGCAGGATAATCCACTCTGGCCTGTGCAGTTATGAATAATAAACACCCTGAGAAAAATACTATATAAATCATTTGGAGAGCGGGAGGGAATCTGCTGTATTCAGTTGTGAGTTCCCTGTTAAGTACATTCATCTATTCATATATTTATCTTTAATTTACGCTATTTTGGTGGGAATAACCAACACAAGATTTGGACACATAAATATTATAAATATTAACTGACTCCTTTTCAAAATACTTGTGTTACAAAATATGAGAACAAAGCAAAATCACATGCATACAAAACCAATAACAGTCAGTGGAATAAAAACATTTCTCATCAAGTTTATTTTGTCTATTACAGCTGCTGATAATAATAGTGATAGCAGATCATGACTGTTCCTAACAAAGGAAAACTGAGCCAGATAAGCTATTTTTGGTGAAAATAATCCTCTTCCCGTTTGATCACTAACTGTTGGTGCAAAACATCCTCTACTCTTGATGCTGCTGCTGCTACCAAATGTGTTGCAATCAAACTCCATTGTAGCATCGCTATGTGACATCAGGTCATCTATAGTTGGTCACTTTTTCATAAGGTTAAGAAAAAAAAACAATTATTGCAATAGAACATTGGTTTGGGAATCCGCGGTGCATCAACAACAGCTGTTTTCTTCCCTTTTTTTATTATAAGGCAGTGTGAATGGCCTATGTCCAAGGCACAGATACAGCAATTCAAAATCCACATTCAGATTTTCTCCAAAACTACAGCTGAAGGTCTTCTGGAGGTGGTATATAGTGGTATATAGAGGTACATATTACGCATATACACTGTAACTATATTTAGAAGGTGTAAAGAAAGTTCCTGAGAGAGTGAAGAAGCAGAAACATCCACATATAGACAGAAGGTGAGGTGGAAGAAGGAAAAGTTTCTAAGCAAAGAGCATCAGAGAAGCCGGCAGACGGGGGGAAGTGACAAGAGAAGTGTAAACTGAAACCAAATATAACATTGAGATAAAGACATCAATCCATAAACTATCTACACAACAAAACCATATCCCGGTTTGTTGTGAAGGGAAATGTAGAGGAAAAAAGGGAGACTCAGAAAACTTAGAGGACACTGCAGGAAGACATCAAGAAAATGTAAAAATGCATCATGCATAGCTAGGTTTTATTTACATAAATGTATGTGAGCAGAAAGGTAGCTCAGTGTCAGTGTTGGAGTAGTACACTGCTGAAGTGTCCTTAAGCAAGACTATAAATCTCTGGCAGATTCAGGCGTGCTGCTGTACCCGGATATTCTATGAAGAGGGAGAGGTTTTTCACAAAGATGGATTCTGGCCATGATGAAGTGTAGTGTGGAGAGGATGAACTCACCCGTTGCTAACCACGGCAGAGTGTCCAAAGCGGTTGACGTCTCGGTGCAGCCCTGGTCTAGGAAGGACAGTCCACTTATCACAAGCTGAGGACAAACACACATAAATACACAATCCCTTGAGACAACATTGTTGCTTTCTATGATTGTGTAAGTGTTTGTGCAAGAAATAAATTAAAAAAAAAAAAAACAGAAGAGAGGATTAGATGCAGCCTCTCTCTCTCAGTAAGTGATAATAACTCCAAGGTTTTCCAATATAAGACAATAACAGATAAGGCAGAGATGAGTCCATGATGTGTCTATTGAGTCCTATTCTATTGTACAAAAATGTCACAGCATTTCATCCAATCTAACAGCCTCCACTCTGCTGGTTTCAGGCTTTCCACAAGATGTTGGAACCTGGCTGCAGAGGATTTGCTCCCATTCAGCCACAAGAGCCTTAATGATTTCCGAAACTGATGTGAGGAGATAATCGACATTCCAGTTAATCCGAAAGGTGTTGGACAGGGTTGAGATTATGGCTCTGTGCAGGCCAGTCAACTTCTTCCACAACAAATTGGGGAAACCTTTTTTTTTTTTTTTTTTTTGGACCTGGTGTTGTGCATGAGTGCACTGTCATATTGAAACAGGAAAGTGCTTTTACCCAAACTGTTGCCACAAAGTTCAGACGATAGTCTAAAATATATATTTTTTTTTCCCCAGACCAAAAGTATACAAATATGGTTATTATAAAGTTATAAATCAGAATAAAGTGATGAGAGACATCATTCCATCATTTTGGAATAAGCAGTACCCATGTTATTGAATGTGAGAAAAAAAACAGACGACGGTGACCCACGGTTCAACCTCTTCCCCTTATTTCATCACGGAGAATAAGAACTCGTTATCCTAACCTTTTCACATCAAATTTTGGTGATATGGAGAAGATAGGGAAGATAATCTGGGAGATGACTTCATAAAACACTTCATACCGCCAAATATCATCATAAAGTACCTCTCTCTCTCTCTCTCTCTCTCTCTCTGTCTCTCTCAAGCTATCATTGGAGCTATCAGCTCTGTGTATTTTACTATTTAGATTTTACAGCTCTCTGATGTTTTAATGACCCCTACGTGCTCCCATTATATTAATATGGAAATGACTCTGCGTATTGGTGTGTGTATGTGTGAGTTTGGGTATGCGTTAGTGTAAATGTGCCATTTAACCAGATGAGCCTTCCCCGAATGTAAGCGGAGAGCGAGTAGAGTTTGGGACGCCAGGTTGCTAACGACCTCGTTAAGCGTTGTGCTAATTGGGAGCGCTTGTTTAAGAGCGAGGGGGTGCGGCAGAGGACACGGTGAGAGGATGGGGGTGGGGGGTCGTTCTAATCAGCACCTAGAACAATGAGCTCATCACCAGCAGGGGTTAAAGGTCAGTCATATTAACAAGCCAACAAAAGTGACGCTGATACGATGGAGCAGAGCTGAAACCTGGTGAGATTGTAGACAAGTAGGGTTTCACTTAATCTCAGGCTGCCTGTACGAATCCAGGCTCCTTTGGTAGGACATTTGCCCCAACCCTAAGCTTAAAAAAGAAATGACATTATAATCAGGTTTATTAGGTTGGAGATGTAATGTAGCCCAGTAGCCTCACACTGGAAGATTACTACGCAAGATTGAAGTCAATAATCAGTGCCGATGCATGAAGCGATGTGCCCTTTATTTTTAGTGACGCTCGTTGCACACTGGTGATGACATACAGAGAGAAAAGGAAGCTGTGAACTGATGCACGTCAACCTGCGATGACATATCACAGAGAGAAAACAATGGGCGTGGGTGTTTTGACATGTGTCATCTGCTTCCAATGTACGTTGCCCTTAAAGGTGTGGGGGGGGTCGGGGTGATGGATAGTGACATGTCTGACCTTCATGCTAGAGAGACTAAGGTTCACCTCCTGACTCCTGCATATGGTTGTGGTAAATGTGGTAGATTGGGGAAAGATGGATGTGTCGGTTAAGCGTTAATAAAGAAAATATGCTGTGTGTCGTCCTTCAAGTCATTGTGGATATTTTATGTATGGAACCAAGACAACAATCTTTCACTAACCTTTAAAAACTACTGTGAGAGCCTAAATATGTCCATAAAAAAATGATTTTATTTGTTATGACTATTGTAGGAAAACTAATTAGTGCAACATGTTATGGCTTGACAGACAGTTAATTATGTTTATAACAATCATAATCCAGCTGGTCGGTTGTAAACTAAATGTAATTTCTAGGTGACAAGTTGAAATGTCACAGTCTTTTTTCTTTCATTTATTTTATTTCTGTCTCCAATCTTAAAGCTGTGGTATTGTTAAACTGTTTAAATTTCTCTTAACTAAAAGATAATAATATAATCACATTTTACAGATAATTATAATTTATAGTCATTCATACAAGACATGTGCAAGACCCAGAGACCAAAAGTAGAATGCAATATTAATAATAATTGTGCAGCTTTCAGAAAACACGCTGTGTGTCGTCCTCTGAGTCAGTGTGGACTTTTTCTGTATGAAACCAAGACAACAATCTTTCACTAACCTTTAAAAACTTCTGTGAGAGCACAAATATGACCATTAAAATTTGATGACATGGGCTTTGTAGATAATTGGCAGACTTTCTGGGAAAGAACTGTTCTGATTAGGAGAGACGGCATACAACCCGTGTTGGATGGAGCTGCTCTCATATCTAGAAATCTAAAAACCAGCCAAGGAGGTGGAATTGCAGCCATTTTCAACTCTAGCCTATTAATCAACCCTAGACCTAAAATTAATTATAACTCATTCGAAAGCCTTGTTCTTAGTCTCTCACCCAACCTGGAAAACTTTATAGCCAATTCTATTTTATTATATTGTACCTTCCTCCTGGCCTGTACTCTGAATATTTATCTGAATTCTAAGAGTTTATATCAAACTTAGTCCTTAGTACAGATAAAGTAATTATAGTAGGTGACATTATATTCATGTGGATATCAATAATGGTAGCCTTAGCACTGTGTTTATCTCATTATTTGACTCAATTGGCTTCTCTCAGAGTGTAAATAAACCAACACACTGTCTTAACCATACCCTCGACCTTGTTCTGACATATGGCATCGGAATTGAACATTTAATAGTCTTTCCACAGAATCCTCTTTTATTGGACCATTATTTAATAACTTTTGAATTCCTATTACTGGACTACATGCCACTGCAAATGCTTCAAAAATGCTCTCTCATTTTGTCACAAATCGCACCTTGAAAGGATCTCCTAACTGCATTAGACAAAGGACCTTCTCTCTGTACCTGTCCTGTTAGATCTTGCGCTGCATTTGACACCACTGACCATCACATCCTATTACAGAGACTGGAACATTTAATTGGCATTGGAGGAACTGCATAAAGCTGTTTTAAGTCTTATTTATCAGATTGATTTCAGTTTGTACATGTTAATGATGAATCCTCCATGCACACAAAAGTTAGACACAGAGTTCCCCAAGGTTCTGTACTTGGACCAATACTATTCACCTTATACTATATGTTTCCTTTAGCCAGTATTATTAGGAAATACTCCATAAACTTCCATTGTTATGCAGATGATACCCAATTATATTTATCTATGAAGCCAGATGAATCCAATCAGTTAACTAAACTCCAAGCATGCCTTAAGGACATAAAGACCTGGATGACCTGCAATTTTCTGCTACTAAACTTAGACAAGACTGAAGTTATCGTGCTTGGCCCTAAACACCTTAGAAACACATTATCTAATGGTATAGCCACCCGAGATGGCATTACACTGGCCTCCAGCACCACCGTAAGGAATCTGGGAGTTGTCTTTGATCAGGATATGTCCTTTAACTTCCACATAAAACTAATTTCAAGGACTGCCTTTTTTCACCTATGTAATATTGCAAAAATCAGGCACATCCTGTCTGAACAGGTACAGAAGGTACAGAAAAACTAGTCCATACATGTGTTACTTCTAGGCTGGAGTATTGCAATTCCTTATTATCAGGCTGCTCTAAAAAGACTCTCCATTGTGTACTGACAAAAACTAGACGAAGAGATCATATTTCTCCCATTTTAGCTTCTCTGCATTGGTTCCCTGTAAAATCCAGAATAGAATTTAAAATCCTTCTCCTCACCTACAAAGCCCTTAATGGTCAGGCACCATGATATCTTAAAGAGCTCATAGTACCCTATTACCCCACTAGAACACTGCACTCAAGATAGCAAATATACAGCTGGGGTTTGGGTTGCTGACACTTAGCTGCAATGATTCAACAACATTGGTCTTGGACTGCAATCAAGATATATTGATTGAAACAGAAACTTGATCAAATCCAACTTTCTAAGGTAACTGACAGTAAGGCCTCAACCTTATATTTTTTAGCAGAAGACTCAGCAGTGCCGGAGTGACGGCGACACGACCGAGAGAGGAAAGTAATCCGGGAGGGGAAAACGCCCAAAGTGAGCCTGAGGAGCAGAGCTAATGAATGCTAACTGCCAGCTATTGCTAAATAATCAAATGGAAACTTGACTTTTATTAGACGCTTGCTTTGATATAACCACTGCAGTTATAAAGTAGATAGTTGGGGGATTTTGTTAAGTTCTATGTTGTATTGGATTTAATTAGCGGAGGTGCTGTTACATTTTGGGCCACACGCGACTGGTTTTCCCTTAGCAAGATTAGCTACAGTAGCCGGTCTTATTGGGGCTCCTCAGGACAGCTGCTATTTACTAAAGACTGCGTCCAAAACAACTTCATGGTGTAATAAGTTAGTGTACACTCTGTACAGGCTATTAAGCCTTGTGCTTCACAATGCTGAAACAACAGCAGAGACCTGGCTCTGGTGGGAGAAAAGCATCTGATGGCACCATGGGCCCACCGATGTGTCTTCCTGTCTAGATAATAGATCGGCCAAGATCGGCCCCGTTGTCACCGATAACCAATCCAGGTATTTGAGTCAGTATCAGACCTGATATCCGATATCAGTATCAAATTGGTGCATCCCTAGTTCCTAGAAGTTCCAAAAGTGAAATGGGGGGCAGAGCCTTTAGCTATCAGGCTCCTCTCCTGTGGAACCATCTTCCAGTTTGTGTCTGGGAGGCAGACACTCTCTCTACGTTTAAGAATAGGCTTAAAACTTTCCTTTTTGATAAAGCTTATAGTTAGAGCTGTAGTTATGCTGCTATAGGCCTAGACCGGCAGGGGACTTCCTATGATACACTGCGCTTCTCTCTCCTCCTCCCCCTCTCCATCTGTGCACATTCATCACCCATTAATGAATTATACTAACTCGTCAGCTTCTCTCTCCCGTAGTTTTGTGGTTTCTTGTCGTGACTTCACAATAGAGCAGATACCATTAATTATAACAGCGGTTTGCTAGACAGCTGCTATTAACATTAGCTGGTCTGGGGATTTGATTTCCATGTGGAATCTATTTCTAGATCTTGCACTGATGTTTTGTCAGCTGTACTTTAATATAACCTATAAGACCCTGTATCAAGTTGGCACCTCTGCAGGTGCTCCAGGTGTGCCTTAGTTGTAGCTCCTGCTGCTGCTATATGTGACAACTAAAACCCATTTGCAGCATATGGCATATGTGCTAAAAGTTTAAATATATTTCACTTCTGGGACTTGGCTCTCACACCAAAATAAGTTTCAGCTCTGCTGGAAAGTCACACAATAGCTAAAATATACTGTGCTCCTTGAAAACAGTCCCGGTTATCTTAGCTGAGGCAGCTGACTCCCCTTTTTAGAGACATTTTTATATCCAAATTCTTTATTTTCACAATATAATATATTATTAAAAGAATATACATTTTCCTATTAATTGAAATTTTATTTTTCTATGGTATTTGAACCCATTATAGATAATTGGGTATTACCATTGTGGACACCAAGGAACATGTGCAAGTTTTATTTCTGGGAAACTGGGGGTTTTAAAATCTGAGGAGGGGTTTACATTTACATTTTGCAGTTACACTTAAACTAAACATGATCAGGTTTGAAGGTTTATTCTGATATAATTTTCAATATATCTAACTTTTACTGTTTTATATGGCCAAAACATGTAATTAAAATAATTAAATTAAATTAAAATGAATTAATTTAGTATTTAATCCATCTGTATTGTATCCCTGGCAGTGTGGATGCTTTCAACTATCATGTTTAGTAACAAACTTAATGGGAATGGGAACTAAACATTTTCTGCTGTGGTTCATTTACACTGGTGGAATTTGGACTCATGACCTCATGCACTGTGGCTAATTGGATGATGACAATCACCTGCTGTGTGCAAGGAAGTGAAAAGGAGTTCACCAGATCCGGCATTAAGCTTGTACCATCTGTGACTTCATGTTATGTAGAGTTGCAGTGTTTTTGTATGTTAAATGTTGAAAGGGACATATCATACTTTTTGTGATTTTCTGTGATATTAAACATGATCAAAGCTCCAAAACTTGAGGTGAGACGAATGTAAAAAATGCTCCCCTGAAAATCAAAAGCCATGGCTGCAGCCTGCTCTGAAAGTTTAATTTGCAATGTTACCTTTACCTCCTAGTTGTGATGACATTTGTTCATGCCCACAAACAGCTGTTAGTAGCCTTTGTTGCTAACATTGTTACACGGGTTGCTCACATTGTCTACTCACATATTTCAGATCAGATTCAAGCTTGAACATGTACGGACATATCTGGGAAGTTTCCATCTTGAGTAAAGAATGAGAAAAATAAGTGAAATCCTGCTACGATTGTTTGTTTATGTAGCCTCTGGAGCTGCCGGAAGTCTGCCGAGAAGCAGAGCCCTGTTGCAGTGGTGAAATTCCCAAAAACCCACCGCTGCTCACCTCCAACCACCAACCACAGCTTTACTGAAGCTAACAAATGAAAAACTTCTACCTGTGAATAAAAAAGACATTACAGCTCCACTGACTTTTGATCCCATCCTCTGGTTGTACTGGGCACACACACCTCAACCAACCACTCTGATATTGGAACTGCCAAACGGTACACCAAAGAACTGCAGGCTTTACAAATACTTATCACACACAACACACACACACACATGGACCCACACACATCACCACAGATTTTAATTTCCTCTCAGGATATGAGAAAATCTGTGTTAATAATGCAAGGTGGGACAGAGAGAGAAATCATGAGTCCAGATCGAAGCAGGCAGGCGTGCTGGGCTGATTGACAGTTTGATCTGATCTGCACTAATGGAGGACTTGATGAAGAAGGGCGGGAGGAGGAGGAGGAGGAGGAGGAGGAGGTTTGAACGACAGCCACTGACTGCTCCTCCAATATATCATGGCTCCCAACATCTTCCAAACAAGCTCCCAGCCTGCCCTGGGCTAGTGATGAGCAAAGCAGTACTTTTCAGTGTACTGAGTCATTAGAATCAGTTCATGAAAAAGTTTTCAAAAGATTCGTTCACCGAATCGTTCAGCGCCTGACCAGAGCTCTGAGTAGTCCGACTCACTGAGCTAAAACACAGCCTAACGTTCTGTTCAGCTCGCTAACTAATTCAGTTGGATAAAAATACTGTTTGCAAACTGAAAGCTGCTATAACAAAGTATTACCCTGTCATGTACAGCACATACATTTTCACAACACCTAATTATTAAATAAAATATTTGGTACTACTTCGAGACTTCAAGACATGAGAGGGAGGGAGAGGGGCGGGCTTGAGCTACTCAGCGACTGTCATCATTCAGGGCTCGCGTTCACTGTGGAAGTTAAGCGAATGAATCACTGAACATGCACCATTCCCTCTTAGCGAGAGGATCCACCTGGAGAAACAGGAGAAACCACCTGTTTTTTCATACTGCAGGTTTCACCAGGCATTGGAAACTATGAAAGATCCAGAGATTGTCAAACGTAACCTAGCTCATTTTAAATGTATTTGAAATCTAATGAGTTGCTACAGATGCTGGAATTTTGTTTATGATACCATCCCATCTCTCATATTGTGTCACAACTTGAAAATCTAATTCTTACCACCATTGCAGTATTGTTAAGATGTATAATCTCTTCACTTTTTAATTTTTTGTTTTTTTGTTCATGGTTAACGTCTGTTTATTACACACACATTTTAACGGTGTTGCCTTGTCTGTGTTTAAATACTTTGTAACAAACTGTAACACTGGCACGAGGCTGACACGAGCCTCCACTAGAGGCATCTGTTACATTAAATTTCGGTCATCAAAGTTTAGCCAGACTGCTTCTTCTTCCAATCAGAGCGACCAGATTGTGGAACATCTTGCTAATTAGTATCAGAGAGTCCAGAACTTTTAAAAACTTTAAATCTTGCATTAAAAAAAGAAAACCATTCTTGCAGTCATTAAAGTTCTACGTAGGCCTTTATTTATTTATTTTTAATGTAATGCTATGCACTGTATTGTATTTTATGTATCTGTAATGTAATTTTACTATGTTTGTCGCTTACTGCTCTGAACTGTCTGTCACTGACGACTCCCATCGAGGGACAACAGATGGAAATATCCGGTGCAATATGAGTAATGTGTCAAACAAACAAATAAAACATGTATTGCAACTATGTGTCTTGTTGTTAACTATTTTTATTACACTGAAATGAAAACCAGAAATAGTAAGAGTGGGAAATATAAATTACAGTGCAAATAAAAACAGCATAAACAAGAAAATAAATATAGACTACAACTGCAGCGCAAAAACAAATATCAAGAGCATAATTGACAAGACATACAAATAGAAACTGCATTTAGAAAATATCAGGTGGAAAATATTAATAATATAACTTAAGTGTGCAATCAAAAAGAAAATAAATAGCCTAACTGTGGCGCAAAAACAAATATAAAGTCAAGAGAAAAATAGAACATGCACAGGTGTCAAATAGATGAAAAACGCAACTGACAGAGATATGAACAGATCATTTCAGGAAGTGATTCAGTTCACTTCGTTCACCCAAAAGAGCCATTCTTTTAAACGAATCGTTCACGAACCACAAAACACTCGTGCCACGTGTGTGTTTGTGTGTGTTGTGTGCGTGTCAGCTGTCTGATTGTGTATGTTTGTGTGCAGCAGACAGCGTGTGGGTGTGTGCCCGTGGTGTGTCAAGTTGGAGAGGACCGGGTTTTTAATCAGAGTTCATTTTCCCCCCCAAATCTAATTAGAAGTGTGAGGGTGGCAGGGTTTGGAGAAGTGGGGAGGGAGAGCTGGAGGGGAAGAGGGGGAATTAAATCCAAATGAAAAGTGCCTTCCGTGTCGACCTGAATCTAATGTGTGGCAGAAGAAGAGCAGGAGAAGCTAATAACGTTGCATCGCCCCTCCAAGGTTAGCGTGGCAAAACAAAAACAAATTAGCGCTCCAAAACCCGTCCGCTCGCAGTGAGCGCAGAGGCAGGGAGGAACTGAGGAGCAAATAAAGACGAAACAAGGGATGGAGAGAAGAGACTTCCACAGGTGGAACTAATTAATTATCTCCTGGAGAGACGAGGAGAGGGGCAGAGGAGAGAGCGGGAGAGGAAACGAGAGGGAAGGAGGAGAGGAGAGGAGAAAGCACAAGACAAACATGTCTATACACTGAAAAAAAAAACAACCCAAAAACAAGTTAAAATATTGTGTAATCTAGAGGAATTTCTTGAAACTAGCGCAGAGGTCAGGCCACTTCAAACATTATCTGAGATTAAAAAGTATTTTTTAAAGCAATCGTTATATCAAACTTCAGAAATATTAAGATAGCAGTGCTTTAAACTAGATTATTTGCCTTATCTTTGCTCTTCCTAAGAGGGTCTGAAGATCGTTTTCTTTCCTGGTAGATTATTCGTTTGTTTGGTCTTATTCTTGAAATAACCAACCATTTTGTTCTTTTTCTTTATACCAAACATTTTCAAATAGTGGCCTTTATATGAAACAGTTATAGAGAGAACCCTGTATTTGTAATTTCAATTTGTTTCATAAAAATATCTTGTCATCTTTCAGTAAAACGTCTGTGTGTGTTGTAATCTGCTACTGTTTGAATGTGACTGTCTTCTCAAGAAATGCCCAAAAACCACATGAGGTAGGCTACCATACCTTCAAGTGACAAAGTCTTAAAGTAGCGATGGGAATTATGAGGACGAGGAGGGGCGGACAACATTTATGATTCATTCTCATTATTGCAACCATGATGATGAAGGTCCCCTAACCCTACCCCTAACCCTAACCCTAATCCTAGCCCTAACCATAACCCTAACCATAACCCTAACCCTACCCTAACTCTAACTTCAGTATCTCCCTTCCTCTAATCCACGTTCCATCGCTTCATTTATCTTCCCTTTGTTTTCTCTGTTTCTCTGTTTCCATCACTTTAACCCTTCCTCCCTCCCTCCTCTGTCTCCGTGGTGAGTGAGAGAGGCGGCTGGTGGACTATAAAGTTGGGCAGAGCCGCAGATACGAGCCTTATTGAATGAATTATAATATTTATAAAGACAGGGGTGTGTTTCCGCAGAGTTGAGGGAAACGTAAATACACGTTTATTGCAAGCGTATGAGGAACTGCACCCAACAGCGCATTGCTTCCAACTTCATTAAGGTGGGGGACGTTCTGCAAAACAAATGCTTCATTGTTTATTACCTTTGATTTTGCCTTTTATTCACAAGCTTATTGTCTGCTTTATCCTGGCATATCTTTATTGTCTTTAGGTAATTCTCTTCCACCATCCTCTGTGCTTCCTCTCTCTCCCTAAATCCCTTCTTCATTTTCTCTTTATTTCTCTCCCGTTCCTTCTATATCCCTCTCTCCTTCCTTAACGCTCTGCTCTTTTATTTCATCTGCTTCTTCACATTCATTACTTTATCACGCCAATATCCTCCTTGGTATTTTTCCTTTTATTGTATAATTTGCAGCAGAGAGTGACAAGAAAGATGAAATAAAGAGGTGCAGGGAAGAGAGATTAGGGAAAAAAACAACAATAGATTGGATGATAATGCCAAAATAGAAATGATTTTTCTTAGATGGAAAAAAAAAATACTTGTGTTACAGTTTATTGAGTTAGATTAAAAATTAAAATTGAAGCCAATTGTGGAAAATAATGTGGAAAATAGTAATTGTCACATTAAACAAATTAATACTACTGATAATTTATTGATTCTTATGACTACTGATTTCCTCATTAGGAGGAATCATAGACTGTATAAAAATAATGTCACCCATTGGTTTGTGGACTCCCATTTTGAAGGCTCAAGTTTGGCATTTTAACTGTCGCCATCTTGGATTTTTGGAGCCAGAAGTGGTGAGAAGTAACCATATTTGGACGAGAGGGTAGAGCTAGTGTTAGCTGCTAGCTTGGTTAGCACTTTGCATTTACAGTCTGTGGTTGACTGTGATAATGCTAATGCTAAGGCTAATTTTTACTTGCGAAAAACAGGCTAAAAATCATTAAAACAAAATATACTTACTGGACAAACTGAACATTTGAATCCTTAGAGGGTCTTTTAGTATAACCAAACACTGAACAAGACTTTTTTAAGCAACCAAAATGTTACAATTAAGTTTTGTGAACTGAAAACACACTGTGAAATAGCAACAGCTACACCTACACTCTGTGAATCTGGGGTTACGCCATGTTTACTTTAGCTAACCAACATTGTTGCCATGATAGCGACTTCTCAATCACAATGTAGCCACGCCCTAAAGCATACACTGCTTTATTGTCAAGTTTAAATTAAATGGGACCATAATTTACAAAATGAACATCATGCTGTATTGAAGAAGACTTGAAACTAGCGATTGAGACCATAAACTCATTAGGAAAGTGTTTACTGAAGTAATAAATCAAGTGTAGGGTCAGTAGGGTCATTTTCTCATACACTACAATCAGACTCCTTTTTGGAGCCAGTGGAGTCGCCCCCTGCTGGCCATTAGAGAGAATGCAGGTTTAAGGCATTTCCATATCGCATTGGCTTCACTTTTCATACCTGGAACTACCCGCTCGGGAGGAATTGAATTGTGTGGCCAACTGGGAAAATGCCAGTGGGAAAAGCAAATTCACTCCCACCAATCAACAACCATTCTGGAAAAGTAAATACTTGATGCTCTTTCATATTTAATCAACCGTTACTGAGACACTTCTGATCAAGACACTTAAACTCCATTGAGCTGCTCAGAAGCTTATAGATAAGGACTGTGGTGGTACAGAGTAAATCTTGAGGAGTGAAAATGGGGAAAAAAAGGAACTGCTGCAAAAGCAAACTTCTAGAGATATACCCTGAAACAAAAAATGAGGTGAAATATAAGACAAACTTAAATTATTCAAACTGAAGGCAACAGTTGTCTGTTTGAAGAAGTCTGGGCCTGCAAAAACCAGAGGTGACAACTTTATATTGCTTGATTCGACCGACCTGAAGGTGTTTACACATAGAAAATTTTGGGCCTGGGGCAACCCCGGTAGCCTACTGGTTGGGGTGTAGATGTTTGTTGCATGTCTTACCTCTCTCTCTACACACTAAAAATCACTGGGTTAATATTTTACCCAGTTTGGGTCACACAAACACAATACTGGGTTAATATTAGCCAGAAAGCCACTCAAGACAAGGGGTTGTTTTGACCCAGTTTTAGGCTTATTTTACTGTTGGGTTATTGCTTGTTATGATTGACTCTTTTTAAACATAGGTGTTTATTGGTTGTTAATAACTTGTGCATATTTTGACTGTCATATGCACTTCATTTTGTACAAGACAGTGACAGTTTTTAGCTAAAGCTTGTTGCGCATAACATTGGGTCAAAATAACAGACTGCTGCTGAGTTAAGTTAAATCTATGTTGTATTGCAGCTGCTTTGACCCAAACTGGGCAAAAATTCCCAGTGATTTTTAGTGCGTAACCATGTTTCCTGTCCCTCTTCACTTTTAAATGTCAAATAAAGGCAAAAAAAAGATGATTAGATCCAGTATAAAATGTAGCCGACCCAAACAGATCCCAACAGAGAGAGAACACAAACACTTGCCCCAACATGAAAAATCACTACAGAAAACACAGGAATGTAATTTTCCCAGCATTTTCCTTCACACCATGTGATCAGAGCTGTATTTAATTTGGGCCCTGCCAAACTCTCGTCACCGATCAGGTCTCAGTTACTAGAAAATAACAGGATCTGTGAAAGATAATCGACTGAAGATGCTTTAAAAAAGAAAGAAGCATCACATTTCTGACTCTGAGAAAAGGAGGATATTTGACATTTCTGCATAACAAATGACAGACAATCTAAACTGTCAATGATGTCTCTGCCTCAGTCAACTAATAGATTAATCTACTAATTGTTTCACCATTAACACCACCTCAACATACAGTTACAGTGCTTCACATAACATTACAGCTACATGGCAGCAGCTTCACCCTCCTATAAAGAAATCAGCCATCTTTTCCCTGTGCATCATTCAGTACAGCGACTCGCTGCTCTCATAGACATCCTTTCTTCCCTTCTTTCCCTCCTTCTGTTTTCACTCGTTAATCTCTCTGCTCCCTGTTGTTTCTCTCCTGTGAAGAGTTGGTGTAATCCCTCTTTCCTTCTCCCAACACTGTCTTCTTCATCTTTTCATTTTCTCCGTCCCTGTCGAGGGGTTGAAACATCCTTGCGCCATCTGGTCTGTGGTGTGACTGGGAATACTGTAATTGGGATCCTTAATCATCCATACTCTCAGTATCTACCTATACCACACTCTGTGTTCTCACTCCTGTTTTCTCTCTCACTGAATGCTCATTGTTAAAGTTTTTTTTTTGTTTTACATATCTCAGGTTTTTGCCTGTATTCCTCTCTTCTTCTTTCCCTCTTCTTATATGCTGCTGTCACACAATCCTAATTCACACCAGCATGTGTGTCTGTGTGTAACAAAGCACAATATATGTCCAAAAATGACTAATATCAGTTTTCTCAGAGGGTTAACATGAGTAAAACTGTGATGGTGCCTCATCATCATTACATCAAAGACAGTCTCTAGTATAGAAAATGACTGAATTGAAAGTTTTTGTA
The DNA here is from genome assembly GCF_963924715.1 of Thunnus thynnus. Taxonomy (NCBI): domain Eukaryota; kingdom Metazoa; phylum Chordata; class Actinopteri; order Scombriformes; family Scombridae; genus Thunnus; species Thunnus thynnus. Next base: position 23,073,980 of record NC_089530.1, on the reverse strand, counting down.
TAGATATCTGATATTCCGACACAATGCAGGGAGTTTATGATCAGCTCAAGGTCATCAAGAGTCAACAAAGCAGGTGGAGGCACACAAACAGGCTCCTTTCATAGATTTGGGTTTGATAATAAAAGCATCTGTATTTCTGAAAGTGTAATTTTGCACTAAAATTGAGTTTTGGCCTCGACTGAAAGACTCATCATAATCACAATCAGATTATTAACTCACTGCAGCAATGTAAGCTCGAAAGAACATCGGCGGACTTTAAAACACAAGTTTGTGCTGTCGAGCAGTGGCGAACTACAGGAGGTTATCTTAGCCAGTTCTTCTCCAGCAAAATCAAATCTGAAATAGCAAAGTTATGCGAGATGGTTTTCTGTCAGTTGTGATACAGTATTGAGTAAATTGTATAACTATGTGATTTGTGTTAACTTGTAATCCACTCTATTTACTCTGTCATTTGATTTGATTAATCACATTTGTTTTTTTAGAAATTTGCACCACTGACTATCAGCTAAGACAGATCTTCCATCCTCCATCTTGTGGTCTTGAAGAGGGATTCTGTGTCAAAATCTAGTTTTAAGACTTTAATTGTTTTAGTTTATATTGTTAAAAGCTGCTGGACACATAAAACTGAGGGTAAGGTAGTTTTACTCCATCACAGCAGTATTGTAAGGCTGCAGAATTTCCAAAAAAACTGCCAATTAATTTTCTTGATTGATTAAGCAACAAATCGTTTCAGCTCATATATACTGGGAGTCAACAGGGGCCCAACAACAAATTTGTATGATGTTAATCCGGCCATCTTGCTATCTCACGAGCCAGTAATGTAGCTAGTTCACCACCTAGTCTAGTGTGACAGGGTCCTCAGGGTGCTGTTTGGTTGGTGCGTCTGTGAGGATCAGATGAAGCTATTTATGAAAGATAGCCTAATATTTGTGACCATGTATTGATTGACTAAAACTACTGTAGTATCTGCCCTGGTGTGTGTGTGTGTGCATTTCCAGACTCGTTCTTACCTATATCATACGCCAGGAAGTCAGCAGAAAAGCACTTGGCTCCGTTGCTGAGCGACGTGTCGTTGTGAGTGTTTCCTCCGAAAACCAGCACCGTGCCGCTCAACAGCACTGCCGAGTGGAGGTACCGTGCCAAACCACTCTCCCTGAGGATCAACCTGCACACACACACACACACACACACACACACACACACACACACACACACACACACACACAGCAGTGTGAGACATATTAGGACAGTGTTAATTGGTCAGTTATTTGTGTGTGACATGTGTGTCCATGGTGCCATGTTATTGATGGCATCTGTCTGGATGTTTGGCCTGGCCTGTGGTGACTGCCCTTCACACCAACTGTTCCTCCATGAGAGCAGCACACACACACACACACACACACACACACACACACACACACACACACGCAAATATACAAAAACACTCAACACAGACGTTGCAGGAGGTCTGCTGAGTATGACCTCTCTGAGGTCAAAGGTCACATAGTGGAGACCAACTGTGCTGGCTTCATTTCCTGCAGCAACTATGAATTTCAACTAAAGACTCTCTGATATTATTCAGGTCTTAAAACAACACACAGATGAACACAAAGGAAAACACTGATCCATGTAGATAATTTTCTAAATTGCTCATCCTTTAATTTACACTGTTTTGAAGGAGAGTTCTGACTAACACAATCAAAAATAAAAGGATTGACCACTACTGTATGTAAAAACTATTTTTGTCCAAGTAATCCCAGGAACTTTCAACCACAGAAACTAAAAACTCCTACTAAACTAATCTAATGTAAAGTTGCAATACACAACATTCAGCCACTAGATGTTGCACTATAGCACCTACATCTCTGTTGTTTACTCAGTAAAGTTGAGAAAACAAGAAGAAAACTGACAACTCACGCAACTCAGATCAAACTGTCAAACTAGGCAGTGCTGATAAAATATGGATCAAGATTCTGTGGGTCTGTTGCCTGTTTCTTGCCTCAAATGCTTTTCAGAAACATATTTTATATTTTAGTGTGCTGTTTAGCTGTCATTTGAGAAAGTTTGTGACCCGGCCGCCATCTTGGAAACGGATGCAGCTACCAAAACAAAGAACAGAGAAGCTCAGATAACAACAAACACAGAGGGGATGTGACTTCATTCACTGCTCAGGTCGACATTACTCCGCTATATCCTTACATAGCAGATAGTTGTTTGCTGACATCTTGTGAGGCTAAGTGTCATTTATTGTACCTTTAAAGTCCACCTCCAGTCAAAAATGTGTTTGTCCTCTTGTTCCTTCAGTTGGATGTTTGGGCTTTGAGAATGGGGGGGATACTTTAATTTTAAAGGATAAGGTTGATAACTTTCTATATTTTTCTTATTGTCAACAAATCTCATTTCAAACCAACAATGAGCTGATCTACTAAGTATTTTGTGTGTATCCAAAGCCTGATATATACATATATATATATATATATAATTCCTCTGTGCTGTAGACATCTGTCATTGTCCAAAAACTATTAAAAACATGTCAGCGAAGGAGCAAGCTGGTAACTTCAGAGCCACATTTCCTTTCGTGCATATGGTGAGTAGTTGATACTGAAAATATTTTCAAGCAAAAAAACTGATGTTGGTCAAATTGTTTAAAAAAAGTGTAGCAAATTATTGACACAGTGTTATTATTTTTAAGTAACTGCAGAGCTATTGGCACTACAACACGCACCTGGTGCACAACACACATAGTAAAATCAAATGAAATGGGTGTTAAACTGACCGATGTGTGGACTTCATGACTAAACAGAAATGTGGACCAGCTGGAAACTACCAACATACAGATGTCATGTAGCTTTCTGCTGACAGAAGAGAGGTGATCTTTACGTTGAGCTGTAGCTGTAAAGCATAACTGCAAAACCCAGAAAAGGTTTCGGTCTGGGAATTTCAAAACGTCCACCAGCTCAAGTGACACATGACTCCCGACAACAAATTCCATCTGGAAAGTGAGAGCCGCAGAGAGACAGCAGGCTGTGTGTGTGTGTGTGCATGTGAACATATGTTAGTGTATCCGTGCACATGTGTGTGATGCACGCGCACATGTGCACGGATACTAAATGAGGAAGAGAGACTGATAAAGCCGAGCATCCTCTTTCACCCATCCATCTGCCTGAGGTCACCTGAGGTCAGCCCACCTGTCAGATCCGTCTACTCTCACCCTCCTCTCCCATCTCTCACTACAACACTCAGATATTCTCCCCTCGGAAGGACTTTACATACATACAGATATTTTTTTAATGAAAAATATCCTTTTCTGAATGTTTTTATTCATTATATCCAAAGGTTGGAGAATTACATCTGCAAAAATGGTATTTTTTTTGTTGAATTACTATGATAGCTACTGAAATTGAAAAGAAGAAGAAAAAGAAACACCATAATATTTTTTGCTCTGGTTTCCCATAGAATATACATAACACTATAATGATAGAATAACTTTTTTTTATTTATTATTGCTGTTACAGATTTGTTTGAGCTGCGTCAAATAGTTTCAGACAGAAAAATATTCTGTTAAAAGTTAAAAAGTCATGCAAACATTTTTTCACCAGTAATATGAACTGTACTATTGAATTACTGATTATATATATATCAATATGTGGTTAAATATATTTTAATGTATCACCGGTCAGTTGAAGATACAAAAAGAAAGTTTTTAGGGCTGCAACTAAATATTTTTTTCACTATAAATTAATCTTACAATTTTTTTTTTTTCAATTGATCAACCTATCATTTGATTGAGAAAACATCCCAAAACAGTGAAAAATTCACAGTTACGTAGAGCCCAAGACCACGTCATCAAATATTGTTTTATTTGACCAACAGTCAAAAAACCCCAAAGATATTCAACTTACTTTAATGCATGACAAGTAAAAAGCAGCAAATTCTGATATTTGAGAACCTGAAACCCTCAAAAATGTGACATTTGTACTTCAAAAATGATCTAAACAATTAATCGATTATCAGAAGAGTTGCTGATTAATCTTCTGCCAATCAACTAGTCGATTAACTGACTGATCGTTGCAGCTCAAATCTTTTTAAATAATGTGTAAAAATGCAATAGGATAGAGGAGATGTTTTATTATTTTATATATCTAAATAGAACTTCAATCATCTCACAAAAAAGAAAAACACCAGTTAAGTAACAACCTCTAAAATAAGACCTGTTCAAACTCACAGTGCAGTAAAACACAGTGATTTATATTAAAGTTTCTTTAAAAAAAGATATCAAGTAAATATTTCTATCCAAATCTGCACAATAACTTCCTATTGCATGTAAGTGTGAATGGAGACCTTCTTCCTTGCCTCTTCAACCCAATGCATGATGGGATTGGCTCCGGCTCCAGACTGACACAAATTAGACCACAAACCCTCATATGATAAGATTTTGTCCCAGAAAATAGTCACACATTCTGTCATTGTGTTACTTATAGATGGAATTACAGTGAAAATAAATTATTCCCCTTTTTGCTGGGGACCCGCTGGACCCCCCTCAAGGACCCCTGGGGGTTCCCAGACCTCACTTTGGGAACCACTGGCTTAGAGAGTGGATGAATACATTTCTACACAACGACAGAAGCAGCTGCTGAGGTCGGACATCAATGCAGTATATTTATTTTGGCAGGTTTTTAAAACATTGCTGCAGGACATCAATATCCATTTTAAATCAAAGTGTTTCATAGATATTGATGCTGACTTTTATACTTAACACATCTCTGTGCTCTCACCATGTTCTGGTATGGACGTGGTAGCGGTACATGTGGTCCACGAGGCCGTACTTGTTGTTGCTAAGCGCCTTGTATCCGCCGTGGACAAACACGCAGCCGCTGGCCTCGTCGTACACGCTGCTGTGGCCGTAACCTCCCTGGACCACGGCGCCGCCCGCAGACACAACCTGCCACGAGTTCGACCCTGAGACACAAACACAGACAGACAGAAGCGACAGGGCTGATTAATGAAGAACACTCAGGGAAGAAGATCAAAGTGGAATCACTTAAAAAAAAGTTTTTGATGCGTTGGCAAGTTTGTCTTTCCCCACTTTCATGCCAAAAAAAAAAGCAGAGCACTTCTGGAGGTGAGATAGAGCGAATGAAGAGAAAAGAAGGGAGAAAGTGAGCCAAAAAGAGAGAGAAGCCAGAGGAAAATCAAGAGTTCATTGAATTTAAAGTGTCCCTTTATTAGACCGGCGTACAGATGGATTCACATGCATGGAAATTCTTATTAAAAACAGGCCGGGATTACATCATCTACATCGAGTAGCCCCCCGATAAGGAAATGACACAACACAACAAACAAAGAAGGAGGAGGAACTTCAGAAGCCTGAGAAAACATCATCTGGAACCCCCTGAGACCCCGAGAGGTACCGAAAGCAGAGAGAGGAGGAAAAACTAAGAAAGAAAGAGAGAAACTGAGACACATAATCCTCTAAATTTGTATTTTTATACTACTTTTAAATGCTAGTCTGTATCAAGAATCTGCATCATGGTGGCACTATTGGCTAAACTTTCCCCAAATTACAAACCCTTTACACACACAAATTTGAACTAAACAGACTCAGTGATCGCAAATTTGGTAATTAAAATGGATAAACATAGTAACAGTGGCTTGACAGAGGAAGAAAAACAGTTCTGTGTCTCACATGAAACAAAATAAGTGTCATTTTTGTAATACAGTTATCATAATATGACAGAAATTGAGATGAAATTGTCCCCAAATGTACACAAATGTCAGTCTTTCCTTCCCTTCTAAGAGAAGAGTTTAAATAGAATATATATCACGAGATATTGCAGAACAGAAATGTCTAATATGTGTTAAATACATATATATATATTTGTCCAACATTGGCTCAAATGCTGTGGCAACATACTCTTTAATGAAAACATTGTGCCAATAAAGCTTCACTGAACTGAAGCAAAGCAAGAAAAAGAAAGTCAGCAAATGACAGCAGGAAGAGACACAGGAGGAGGAGGAGGAGCAGAGACAGACGGGCCGTACTGCATATGAAGAAAAAGTAGAAGGTCAACTCTTATCTCATCTCTGGCAGCTAATTGCTGTGAACCTGCCTCACCGAGTTGTCATTAAATCCTTTTACCTCACATTTTACACTCCACTCCTACTCCCCTCTGCTCATTTCCAGGTTGCACCGACTCTTAGTCGCTCCCTCTGAAGCCTAATGATGCCCGGTACCGACTAACGTTGTGACAATGTCAGAGAGAGAGAGAGAAGATGAAAGTGATAGACAGACGAGGGGAGCGAGGGAAAGAAAAGGTGAAGGGAGAGGAGGAGGAGGAGGAGGAGGGGATGGCTGGGACCGAGGAGGAGCGATGACAGAGAGGGGGGGGTCAGAAACAGAGGCTTGGCAGATGAAAGGAAAAGGAGGGAGGTAAAGAAAGGGGGGAGTAGAAGAAGAAGAGAGAGAAGGAGGATAAAAAGAGGGGGGAAAAAAAGGATGACAGGCAGGTAGGAGAGTGAGGGAATGCAGTGGATTCATTAATCATTGTCTTCTGCCAGACGCTCCGGCCTGGGCGCCGCCGCTTCTTAATGACCACTCTGAGTGTGCGTGTGTATGTGTGTGTGTGTGTGTGTGTGTGTTTGACTGTGTGTGTGTGTGTGTGTGTGTGTGTGTGTGTGTTGTGTGTCTAATGGAAGTTGTGTACATGTGCCTGCAAGTGTGTGTGTTTTCTGCTCCAGAACGTGTCAAAGATCCAGCTCTAATTTCAGCTGCTGGTTTAACGCTGGTCGACGACGCCATCTACTGGTCGCACAGAAAAACTGAAAGTTACGACGACAGAAGTACCTGAACGTTACACACACATGTGAGTGTTGAACATCTCACTGCAAAACCATCTGCATTAATCTGATGCTATAACAACATGTGGCTGCAGGGATTTGGTCTCATTCAGCCACATGAAATAATAAAAGTCATAAAGCACAAGTGGAAAATATGAGTTTACTTTCTTTTAAGATTAGGTTCACATTTACTGTCACACACACAGGAAATGCTTCACACTGACAACACAAACAACGGGTAGCATGTGTGAAAAGTGCAACAAAAGGAGTAGCAATATATTTTTTTTAAAACAGCATTAATAATGCTTGTAATATTTTATATAAGAGACGTTTCATTCCATTGTGTCACAGAAGTTACTGATGATGACATGAGTTATTCAAATTATGGACTCAGATGAGTTTTGTCTCACAGCAGGACTTCACTCTCTCAACCAGAAACCTGAACCATCTTTCTCAGAAAAGTTGACTTAAGTCCTGCAACAGCGGCCTCTGCTGTCTTTTATACTTTACTCTGAGATTCACCTGTCTGACATCTGATAGAAGAAGAGGAAGCGGAGGCTACGCGAGCTCTGGGTGTCAGTTTTGGGATGAGTTGATGCATTTATCCAGTCAATCTTGCATCCTCAGGTCATGTGTGTTCAAGTGTAAGATGGTATTTTTTATCACATGATTAGAGTCATGTGTTTAAAACATATAACTAGTAAGTTTGCTCCCAAATCTGAAGGTAAAAACACTTGTAAATATGTCCCTTTCAGCAGCCTGCTACTGTTGTTGTATACTTATCATTAAAACTAACCGTAGAACAATGACTTTATATCCCAACAAGAGCAGAATGTCCATCTCCATCCTCAACATGAGAAAAGAATGGAGATAAAAATATAAAAAGGGTTAAAAAAAATACCACTTAGGACCCAACAAGTCTGTATTAAAGTCCAAACACCTGTGTGAAGGTGAGGCGTTCCCCTGTTTGACTCTCACCAATAAAAAGCAATTAAACAAACTTACTGATGTTGTACTCCTGAACTTTGTTGATGTAGCTGTATATCGGCGAGTATCCGAAGAAGATCAGCATCACCGGCTCGCCGTCAGCCAGCTCCACCACGTGGGCGGTGTGCCCCTCTAGGGCGTAAGGAGGGGGAGGCGCTGGTTTCCGTGGCGACCAGGTACGTCTAGGGATGTTGAACACCCACATCTCATCTGTCACGTTGGCTGATCCCGCCTCCAGCTTCCCACCAAACATGTAGATGTCATCCTACATCATGAGGGGGAAGACAGAGAAAGATGAGGGATGTTTTTTTTTTTTAATAAATGATTCTCATTTCTTTCAGCCTGGAAGAAAGTGGCATCTCAGAAGAGAAGGATGACGTAATAACGGTTGCTGTAATTTCCACCATGTGAAAAATGTGTTTGCGCTCCACACAGATCTGATGTTTTCATCATGTACACCATGTTTGTTTCTTTTTCTCAGTAAGTCTGTTTCCACTTTTCCACCTCAACCAAGCATAAAAACCCATTTTTTCTTTCAATTTTCTACTTAAAACCTCCTCCGATCATGTTTTAAGACATGTATAAGTTTAGGACAGGTATAATAATTTGTGTCTGACATGGTTTTTCCACTGAGAAGTTCAATTACCTTGTTAAAATCCTTAAAATAACATCTACTCCTTCTCCGTCATGCAAAATCTATGAATATGCAAATATTGTTCATTTCAAAAGTTTTCCAGCAGGACACAAGATGCATCCTCCTTCACTGTAAAGACCGTTCTCAGTGTTTCCACATCACATTTATGTAAGTTGAATATTGGACCACGACTGTCACAAATCCTGCTGGTAGGCCCGACGCTTTAAACTGATATTTTAAGGTGAGCACAGAGAAACTTTCCTCCTTCAGTAGATGAAAACAAACTGTTCACATACATCATTCTGCACAGAACAAACATCCAACTGCAGGAACAGGAAGACAAACACATTTTTGAACGGAGGGGGAACGTTTTTATGTGAAAATTGAAAATGCGCACAAAAACAGGTGGCTGGAAACGCGTTTAATGACAGTGAACATCTGCCCGGCGTTCACCGCCAACACTGGTGTCATGTTTTCCCTATAATGTTTGCCACTGTAGGGTTATATTCTGAATCTGCACCAAAACTTCACAGCAATCCATCCGATATTTGTTGAAATATTTCACTTTGGTTATTGCTTGAGTCGAACCATAAGCGTGGCTAAAAATGCAAGTATCAAATTATCGCTTCTCGTATCTGCGGCGCAGCGGCGACGACGTTAGTCTGAAATGTCAGCATGAAGCGGGAGGGTGAGAGGTGAGGAGTCGGTCAGTCTGGTGATCCGTGTTGCTCCCCGATCTAAAAATAAAACTCACATGTCTGCTTTGTGCTCAGGTTTAAGATGTTTCATGAGAAGGTGACAAACTTCTGCGATGAAGTGAAGTCATTCCCTTCATCTCCCTTCAGCGTTACAGGGAGGGTTTGAGGTTAAAAGGTCGTGTGTGTGTGTGTGTGTGTGTGTGTGTGTGTGGTAAACAAGTCTGAGTAACTGCACGTCATCTCCAGGCTTCAGTCGGACACGCTGTGACCTCATCTGGATCAAATCTCACCTTGACTACAGCGCAGAGACATTCGTCTTCCTTTTCCCTTTGCTGTCCGTCACTATTACATTTCTGCCTCCCCTCAAAATAAGCATGTGTCCCAGTATTTAGACAGTGACGCATGGTCTGATGCTCTGAACTGTGAAGTGAGTGATCTACGGCGGACGCACGGAGGATTCTGATGTTCTCATTTCTGTACAGCCGAGTTGAATAATGGAGCAGACTCCCAGACTACGTTTCCAATGACTCCCTATATCTCTGCACTTCAAAGAGAAGGAGAAGTTTCTAGATAAGCAGAACAATTTTCTGTCATAATCAATTTACTGGTGTGTTAACATCCAAAAATTATGACAAGTTATGAAAGTTACAAAGCAGGAAATGATGTCTGAACTACAGTTTTTCAAGTCAGTGAATTTATCTCTTCCACTTCTTTAGTAATATTAAATGCAAGTAATGAGCAGTTTAAGTTTCCTAAAGAGGGAAATAAAAACCGCTTTAGGCAAAGACAAATGTAATTACACACATACTGTACATCTGTACCTGCGGCTATCACACACCAGCTCTGCTCTGCAAGGTGATTCCCAAAATTACTTGGAAGCTAAAATAAGTTGTTCTATACGAATAAACTATCACATCATTTTATTTTTACAAATTAGCCAAAACCAGACTATTAACACACGCACACACCTTGATGCTGGTCAGAAGCTACAAGAATTTTGTCTCCAGCTGATGGAAACATGGCAGCAAGATTGATGTCCTTATATACGTATATATATACGTACATATATATGTACAGTGTGTGTGTGTGTGTGTGTGTGTGTGTGTGTGTGTGTGTGTGTATGTGTGTGTGTGAAACAGCTGTTTTACCTGGTACAGAACCAGTGAGTGTCCGTATCTGTAGAGAGGACCGCTGCTGACAGGCACCGCGTCCCACGTACTGGTCTCCAGGTTGTAGCTACACAGAGAAACAAAAATCAAAGAATCACAACAGTGATGTTTGTGCTCCACTTGTCCACTCAAACTTGATGATTTCTTACTGACACGGTAGTTTAACAAAGTTTAATCCATATAGATGAATCCAAGTCGTAGGCAGAAGTAAAGAAGCCGTCATGTATTTCCAGAAGAACAAGTTATATGTTGAAAATCTGATTATCAAATGTCATTAAAATAAAGCTTAAAATCTACAAAATTTACATTTTTTAAACGAAATTTAGTTTTATCAGACAACCTGGGCTTGTTTCCAGCTGCTCCAACAGTAAACTTCCAACTTATTATTTAATGAAATGGAAAAAGGAGATTATGGGGGGATGCATTTATACAATATGTATCATTATCATCTACTATAATTAAGTCTGTACGTCACAACTTTTTCAGTCAGTAATGTATCAGAGGCTCACCAGTATGTGTAGAACTGGGGCAGACCAGTACCACTGTGGAAATAAGTTACTTTAACTTTTTGCTTTTTTTTTTCTTTCTGTGTCAACACTTTGTTTTTATATATTGTTTTTATCAACAGCCATGAAGCTGTTTATTCTTTATGCAGGTCAATTTTACACTTGTTTGAATCTGTGTCGTTTGTTAGTTTATGTGGGAAAGTGTGTTCAGTGAAAGGTTGTTGAAGACTAAATTAAAGCCAAACTTTGTAAAAAAAAAAGTGGAAACTAAAAGCTACAAACCTCTGCTCTATTAACTAAATGTTCCTTCTGTAAATCTCAGTTAAATATTTATGTTTTGGTTTAATTCTCATAAAGGACCAACCAGGAACCGCTAAAGACCCAACGAGCTGAAATTCCACTTCTACAGTATCATGTGTTTCCACTTTTCATTATTAAATGATGCATTTCCTCTGATTACAATGCAAGCAATCATTGAGTTTGATTAATTAAATCATAAGCCGGCGAGTCGTTCCTGCTGGGTTTAATTAACTAGTTATTCAACACGGCACTTACACATCTGGACCTCGTCGGACAGAAGCGCTACATTAATGTTCATTTTACACTAAACTGGTGTCGTAACCAATTTCAGACTCGTGTTTTAAGAAAAAAATATACTTTCACATTCACACAGATTACCTGCCGAGTGAGATTAACTCAAACATCCACACTGTCACTGTCAGCGTACATGTAGACAGCCTATTAGCCTGTTTTCTACCCTTTTAGATGAGTTTTAACTTAAGGCTGCTACAGGAAGTCAGATGCTTGCTTACTTGAGGACCATGTGGTAGTTGGAGTAGTTGAAGGAGTAACCTCCCACCACCCACATTAGCCCAGAGTGCACCAAGGCCTGATGGGACGCCCGACCCAGAGACTGAGCTGACGGTTTGATGCTCGGCAGCACCCAGAAGGCCTCGGTGGAGGGAACGGACAGAGAGCAGTCTGGACCTGAGGCAAGAAGAGAGGAGACTCATTAAATCAGGTCAGATTTAACAACAACAACAGCCGATAACAGAAAAGACGATCAGAGAACCAATCGCAAGAAAAATGTCTGGAGCTGTGATACAATAAGAGAAATAAACAAATTAAAAGAAGCACTAAGAGTTTTAAGAGATATTCAGTTAATAGTTGTGAACTTATTTAAATTAATTACCACCAAAGGAACAAAAATATTAATCAGTAATGTTATAATAATAAAAAATATACTAAATTGGACTTTATTTTCCAAAGTCAGCCTGCTTCTTCACAAGGGAATTATATTTTTATTGTATTATCTGTGCAGATAACATGAAACACAGGAAATAAAGGAAAGACAGGAAATAAATCCTGATAAATACAGAGAAGCTTGCTCTTTTTTTTCTTTTGATGAAGCAATAAAACAAGTCTTCAGTGGAAAACCATTGCATCATCTGTTGCTACTGAGAGGAAGCAGTCTGCAGAGCCAAAAGGAACAAATCTGTTTAAAAATTCACCGATGCCGCTCGGTTTTGAAAAAATCGCCACGTCAGATCAATCGACCCTTCAAAAGCACCTGAACGGGGTTTCCACACATAAAAAAAAGGAAAAGAATAAAAAAGAAGAAAGACGTTTTCAGATTTAGTCATCAGTCAGACAACAGCAGATTCATTAAATCCCTGTCATCCTTTATCAGTGAAGACAATTGACTTTTCTCACTCAAATATGATGAAGATCAAAGAGGAGTTTTCTAAAGCTGCAGGTGGGTCTGATTAATGTTTCAGCAGGTAACAAATGCACGATGAGAGGAAACAAATGCAAACTGCATTCAGAACATGATCTTTTCATTGAAACGTGTTTTTTTGCTGTGACAGGTCAGTTGCTACGGCAACCGACACTGTTATTACCCCACCGCTGAGGCTGTGTGACTGTCCATGACCCCGCAGACACACACAGCTCTCTGTTCAACAGCAGTGTCTGATGTCACGGCTTTCAGCTTATTTTATCTCTCATAACATGTAGAAATATGTATAAAATAAGACGAGTCACGAGTGCAGATTCTGACCTTTGCAGCGTTATTTCAGTCTTAAGTACAACAAGCAGACACAGAGCGATTGTCTCATCATTTCTTACTGAAAAACAGGTTTTCTTTGTGTGTGTGAAACATCGCATCACACACATTTAAAAAAGCAAACAGAACTGCTGCTGCAAATGTGAGTTTATAGAATGCAAACATTTAGCAGGTTTATCTAAAAGACCCTCAAAGAAAATGACAAAACAGACATATCGCTTACTTTGTGCTAGAAAAAATGATGTCATGCAAAAGTGATGAAAAACATAAAGCCAAACTCAATCTCTAGCAGCCTAAAAATGTTTTAATCACGCCATAAAATATACACACAACCCTTATATAAACTTTGCATGTCTCATTGTTTTTCTTATCTTGCAAAATACATCAACAGGGCATTTAAATTAACCTTCAATGTATTATCAAATTATTAACAAGATACAGCTTTCAGTCACAATGAAAGAATCATCCAGGAATGTTACAATGACTTTAATATGGTTCATTTAGGTTCTGAACAAAGGCCACAAATATATGTATGTTTACTTATTGTTGGGAACTATTGTACTGTAATATTGTTATATATTATAGCTACAGATAATCTGTGTTCACAAATACATGAAGGGTTGAATTTAAACAGATGTTACATATCCTCCGGGATAAACATTGCTTAATTGATAATTCTTCATTTTAGATGATTGCATTTACTGTGGTTAACTGTGACTACTTTGTATATAAAGGTTGTAAAAAAGTAATTACATGCACAGACTTTAAAGGGAATCTCTACAAAAATATGTAACTATTTTCTTACTTGCAAGTTTATATTAAGAGTTTTGCAGCTCATCTATCTTAATACATTTGTAGTGTGAGTCTGCAGACAAAACCTGTTAAAATACAGTTTTTTAGAGTAGAAAGTGGCTTCTACGTGTGCTTACAGCTTTCATCCAGCAGGGGGCAGCGCTTCACCATTTTATCTGTTCTTATGTGTCTGTCGGGGTCAGATTAGAATTATTATGTAAAATAACGTCGGATCTTAATTGTTTTGAGGACAGATGAACATTCAGTGTTGATGAGATTAGAGACGGATGCATCAGTGGAGTGAGACAATAGTGCAGTAGTGATAATAGTGTGTGTTCGGCAATGAGTTTCACACTGATGAGACATTTCAGACAAAATAGAGAAAGCTGTTTAAACACTATTTCTGCATTAGAAACAAGCATATTCATTTTGGAGCATCAGTATAATTGCTTTCAACAAATTAGATAATTTGAGAAAATTGACAATGTCTCCCACAGTCTTCATTGTGTTTTATATTTATGTCTAATACTTTCCAATTTAACAATTTGCATCACAGCTTTATTAAAGGGAGTGCATCTATCACAGTCTCATGTAAGGTTCCTCTGTGTGCTGCTGCAAGAAACATAAAAAAATACAAACATAATGAATCCACATATATTATGCACCACTAAGCAAGATTTCCCTGGATATTACATCTATTGTTTTATGTCATAAAATAATATCGTATCAGGCGACATCACACGTCTCCCTTTGTTTCCCTTCTCATGTTCACAATAAACAAAACACACAAAAACACATAAATCATAAGCAGGCATCAAACAGATCCTCTTTCTGACAGGCATCATGGGAAATGTGGTCTTTGTAGTGAGAATAAATAACACTGACATTGACGTCATTTGTAATTACACAGTTTATTTTCATTATCAGTTACTCCACTGATTATTTTCTCCAATAATCCATGAATAGTTTTGTCTGTAAAATGAAAATGAAAATTTTAATTTCTTAGAAATCAAGGTGTCGTCTTCAAATGTCTTGTTTTGTCTGATAATTAGATCAAAATCCAAAGATATTTAGTTTACGATCATATATGACACATAAAAGCTTCATATTCTCACATTAGAGAAGCTGAAACCAGCAAATATTTGGCATTTTTCTTAAAAAAAATGAGTATAACTAACGATTATTCAATTAAAGAATAGCTGATTGACTTATCAATGTATCAACTAATAGTTGCAGCTCTGATGATATGAAGGTGCACAAGTGATAATCTGACTTTTTAGCATTGATGTGTCATTTGCAGGTCAAAAGAAACGGGACTGAATTAACATCTTGTTCACACAAATGTTTTAACAGAATTTCAACGACTATGTTTCAGTTTGAAGCAGATCCTCACTACATGATGAAATATAGTCATTAACCAGTGTTGAAATAATGGTTATGTAACCTGAATATCCTTTAAAAAATCTAACCATATTTAGCCCAGTTTCAAGTGAGACATCTGGACATATTTTTCACTTTCAAACCAGTAAATAAATATTTAGTGGAATCATCAACACATTACATATGAAGTAAAAAACCTTTCCCTTGCCTCAGTCCTCACCATCATTTCTCTCTTCCTGTCTGAACTCCAATGAGACTAAAAGTTTCAGTAAGGCCTCTAAGTTCATCCATATACGTCCTTTAATGTTCCTGATAATATTCTGTCCTGTCCCCCCCCCCCCCTCCCTTTTGTCCTGTTCCTTTACCTTGCCAGCTGTCGTTGCAGACGCAGAGCTTTTCTCCGGTCAGGTCACAGTAGCCGTGATCCGGACTGCCACAGTTGTCTCTGCAGTACGGGATGTCACAGGCTTCTCCTTTCCAGTACTCTTCACACTCACAGTATACTCGGCCTGACACCGAGTTCGCCGTGCTGCATCTGCCGTGGCCCGAACAGTTGTTGGGACAAGAGTTTATCCTGATGGAGACACAATTAAGCAGGAAGTCAAAGGAAAGTTCTTCAAGGTTATACAGTAGCACGGAGGAAAGAAAACTAGATTCTGACTGAAGGTGTGCAGTACTTTTTAAATAACCCCACAGATTTGAGGTGCAGGAGATGCCTTCAGGTGCAGCTTCTCTTTTGGTTTTACAACACAGTGATTGTATGAATCAGTCTAACTGCTCATCAGCCTTGTTTCCAGCAGCAGCCTGCAGCTATTTTCATCAAAAAAAAAACTCTTACAAATGCATTGTTCACTACCTGCACAGCACCAAAACAGCAGACAGACCAATCAGCGTGAAAAAAAAAAAAAAGTGGAACATCTAGCAGCTAAAAAGACAGATATTTTTCCTCAGGATCTGGGGCGGTTGTTGCTCAGGAGGTAGAGAGGGTCATCCGTTAATCACAGGGTTGGCAGTTTGATCCCAAGCTCCTCCTGTCCACATGTCGAAGTGTCCTCGGGCGAAGATACCAAACACCAAATTGCTCCCGTCGGTCTGGCCGGCACCTTGAATAGTAGCTCGCTGCCATCGGTGTGTGAGTGTATGTGTGGATGGACGAATGAGCGGCTAAAAAAAACAAGCTCTGGAAAATAAAAAAGCGCCATATAAATGCAGCCGTTTACTATTTAAAAAGACAGATATTTCCTCAGGATTTCATCAAGGCCAAACCAGAGCTAAAGGGAGAGTGACTTTAATTAGAAACACCATTCCTAATGAATAATACTGTGGCTCATTGTCTGCTGGATCTGTAAGTAGGTGAATGTTATCTAACATGTTTGGCATAACAAGGTAATAAGGTGAACCATTCTGTTTTTGAGCTTTTTCTGTCCTGAAGTGGCCAAAAAAATGAACTATTACAGCTTTATAATATAATAATAAGACTTGAAAAACGTCCTATGTCAGAACCATACCATGGCCGTTTGTGTTGACCCATTTGTTAAAGTGTCTGTATTCAGTTTTATTCAGTTTGAGGTGTCCTGACATTCAATTTTAACCAACGCCTGCGAGCCAATTTAAACGAGAATTTTCCATGTCTGTGGTATCAGAATAGACAATATTTTAAGTGGGTTAATCCACTCCAACCCATGCAGTTAGGAGAAAATAATGCACTCTCTCTGGATGAAAATCAGCCTCCACATCATACGTTCTATTTTACAAACTGTGTGCAGCCCCAAAATCAGCCTCCACATCACATGTTATATTTAACAGTGAGGCCCATCGTGGATTATTAAGTATTCATGGATAACTTGTATCAAAGAAAGAGAAAGCTACTAATGGCACCCATGATGTTGCATAAATAAAATGAACCTCAGTCAGTTTATTTTGTCTGAGAGGGATGCACCTCCGATTTTTGACGACATCTAAATCTCATACCTATGGAGTGAAATGTGAATAAGTCGCCATCTGCAAAATAAATGTAATGTAACATAACAAGAAACCGTGGGACACATCAGGACGATGGAGCAAAGACATAAACTCTATGGTTTTAAAAAAAAAAAAGAGAAGATAAATTAGAGATGCAGCTAGAAAGACACAAAGGAGGCTGAAAATGAGAGACCATTGGATATGAAGACCTAAGCATGAAAAAGAGCAGAAAAAATGAAATTACACAAGAAAATCGAAACAGTGAACAAAAAAACAGTGAACGCACTGTTTCCCTGCAATATCAGATGCATACATGCTAAAAGAGATAGAGAGATGGAAAAAAAAAAGAGTCAAGGGCCAGAGGCAGAAAATCATCTTTTCGTTAATAAAAAAAGCAGGTTTTCTGCTGTGACAAGAGGGTCGTCATGACAACCTTTATCTCCCAGGTGTATGTGTGTGTGTGTGTGTGTGTGTGTGTGTGTGTGTGTGTGTGTGTGAGATAGAAAGAGAGAGAGAGAAAGCCTTGAGGCTGTGTGACTGTACTGTCCTCACCCCTCCCATGTGTCCAACCTACCACCTATCATTCAATTTTCCATCATGGCCATCCCTACAGGCATAAAACAGCCTGGTTTGTGTCTGTGAGTAAGAGCTGGTGACAGCATTATGATGTACAGTAGGAATTTGTGGTTGTATTGCACTGTACAAGAGAATTTTTTGTAGGGTTTGGTAACAAAAAGCCTCCTGCACGAACAATGTCTTCACCAGGAAAACATCATTGGTTGACTGTTTATTTACATCCAGTAGCAGAGGGAGTAATTTGACTCATGTAAACGTCAATCAGTGGTGGAAGAAGTATTCAGATCCTCTACTTGATGTAAAAATACTACATTACAAGTAAAAGTTCTGCATGAAAAATCCTATAAAATGTAAAAGTATTGCAGTAAAAGTAGTGGTTTGGTTCCTCTGACTGATATATTATATATATGTGACATCATTAGATTATTAATAGTGAAGCATCAGTGTTAGAGCAGCATGTTACTGTTGTAGTTGTTGGAGGCAGTTACCTAGTTTAGCCCAGTGGTTGCCAAACTAGGAGTTGGAGGGGCCAAAGGGTCAGCAGATAAATCTGAGGGGTCGTGAGATGATTAATGGGAGAAGAAAGAAGAAAAAAACAAAGTTCTGATACACAAATCTGTTTTCAGTTTTTGGACTTTTTCTCTAATCTTTGATTTTTGCTGAAATATTGGATCATTTGAACATTTATTGAAATGAAAGCATGTGAGAAGTTTAGAGGGAAAAATCACTATTTGGTGGAGCCGTTAACAACTCATAGACATGTGAAATGTGACCCCGACTACACACTGCTTTTTGTAAGATGTCAAAAACCAAAAAGGTTGGAAACCACTGGTTTCATCTTTAACAATGTGTTGTATTTTAAAAGCTTGTTATATTATCCATTGTGTCAAATCTTCATCTGAAAAGTAACTAAAGCTGTCAGATAAGAGTAGAAAGTACAATATTTCCCTCTGAAATGTAGTGGAGTGGAAGTATAAAGTAGCATCACATGGAAATACTCAAGTAAAGTACCTCAAAATTGTCCTTAAGTACAGTACTTGAGTAAATGTACATAGTTACTTTCCACCACTGCAAACGTGTTACCAAAGAGTAACCTGTGTACACATCCAGTAGACATGGAGCAACATTATCATCACATGGAGTCGTGTTTCTGGCCTCCAGATGGACTAAAGTCCAGTATTCTCTCACCTTTTAGCTCTGTTTTGGTCTCAACCAACAACTGTGAAAAATATCTGTCTCTTTAATTGTTAGCTGTTCCACTTTCCTCACCAGTTAGTCTCCATCTTTCACTGTCAGGTAGCATACAGTGAGCTATTTGTGAAACAGTGTTGATCAGAGTGCTGAAACTCAATCACACATTATAGCCTATTTGTATTATTGTTAATATAAAATTTTGTACGTGTGAGTTTAGAGAAACAAGGAGAGGAAGGACACAGAGACAAGAAAGTGAAGGAAAAAAGGAAGGTTTGACGACTAAACGTACGAGTACGCGATGGTGAAGCCGGTCAGGTTGTAGGCCGCATCACTGAAGAAGTGAAGCAGAGCGTAGCCGGATGTCGTCACCACCTCCGGGACTGTCTCATTACCCCTGGACTCCGGTACCACAAGACCACTAGAAGAAGAGTTTAACACAAAAAGAGACTGTGAGAGAGAGAGAGAGAGAGAGAGAGAAAGACAGATAACCACTCCCAGTGAAAGCAATAATAATAAAAGGCATTTTGAAATGCTGCAGTATTTTATGGACTCTGGTTTGAGAGCACCGCTGGAGAGCTGTAAGATAAAAAGGATTCCATTCCAGGAATTGCAGTGCCCTCTAAAAATATGACAGTGATTAGCTTTAGAGTAAAACAACACTGCAGCGCAGTCATACCGCATTTCGATTTTTATTTGTTTGATGAGGGTTTTTCAGTGGGGGGGGGTCGATGGTTTCTCATGTGGTCAGGCTGCCTCTTTTAATAAATGCAATGCATTGCAAAAGACCCCCTCGCCTATAAAATGAGTCAAAGCCTCCTCCCTGCTGCAACTACAGCTTTTCTTTGTATGTGCCCATCTATAATGAACAATGTAAGCTTATTTATTGTAGGTAATAATGCTACACAAGTCTAGGCTTTATATATTCAAATGCCAAATAATATTTTCCCTGGTTGGTAAAGGCCAAATTAGCCCATTAATATCCTGAGAGCAACTGAACTCTCAGCAGGAGATAAGCCTCGATGGAGCAGAGTAGAAAGTGGGATGTTAGTAAATTATTGCAGAATTACTGTTTTTTAATGAATTTGTGCCACCCACATGCTTACAGATTGTCCTTTGGAAAAAAAAACAAAACAAGTGGCAGTCAAGGCTTAATGTGAGTAATTGCAATATTTTCTTTATGTTACTGCAGTATTGTGGTACGATGGTAATTACAAGGCCCGTTGTTTGCCTATACGTGGAGTCGTTTGACTGCATGAGGGCAAAATTTATCGGAGCTTTTTGAAGCTGTGCAAAAGGCTACCTGAGTCATTTCCATATTCCCCTTGCGCTCACAAGCTCTCCTACATATTCAGAATAGCAAGCGCTCACCTGAAGACAGCAATCAACGGGGCGTAAATGGAGTCTCCATCATAAACGTACATGTGGTCCCAGCTGCACTCGGTGGCAAAATGATTGAAGCGCAGCCTGAGTACTGCATTAGGACTGAGAGACACACAGAAAGGAGGGAGAACACAGAACAGACAGATATGGAAAAAAACACACACACACAATTGATGAATAAATATTACTTCTACTGTATGCTTACTTTTGAAAGGTGCATCCAAATTGGCACTTAAGGGACTCACACAGTGCTTCATAACAACCCTTCGCTTTACTTAAGTCAGTGTGAAGTGAGTCCTGTCCTCAATATAAGTCTCCTTGAAGCTGCAGTTAGTGTGTGTTTACATACACACTAGCAGGGCTGGATACTGGCAGTGATGTGCCAACTCGATTATATTTTGATTCAGAGAGGCCTGATTTGATTTCTGTTAAATATGACACATTACATAGATATGAAAGAACATCTGAGAATGTATGAAGCTGAGAGAAAAGCTTACATTTCCTTTTTATTTTATTGAACATACAACCTTATGTTTATTTAATTTGTCTTTGTCTGTTTGCATTTCAAGTCAAACTAGAGACACCAGAAGGACGGGAGGAACACTATCTATAGACCAAAATGTGCTTTTAAACAATCAAAGAGGATCTGATTGTGTTTTGAACAAAGACCTGTGATGCTTTCTTGCAATATTAACACCTGTTGCTTTTCCCTGTGACAGATGTGAAAAGAAAAGCAACAACTTTGGCCCAAAACTGAGCGAGACACCTTAGAAACTCCAGGTAACTATGAGGCTCACAAATCAGTACGAGTGGATCCATTTAGACGAGTGTAATGACACAGTAGTTCTATTCAATGTTGGGTCACATTCAGATTCTTTACTTTTTCAGTAAAATGTATCTTTCATGTAGTGGCACAGACGCCTGATATTACTGACAGGTCAAATAGACACATGCAGATGTGAAATCAGTAAGTTATTTTTACCCTGTACCTTTGCACTACTCACTACTAACTCAACTTGTTTTGCACTATAAGTTACATGTTACATTCATGTTGTACATGTTGTGAGATACGCATGCACATTTTGTAAATACATTGTTTATGTGTGCAGCTTCGAGGGGGCTTCAACCGAATTTCAATGTGCACATTAAAATTAATTTTGAACCTTGAACATTTTGACCCTGTTGGTGTTGCAGAAAAACCACCAAAGTCATTAAGATTCATGAATGAATGTCTGCACCAATTTTTATAACAATCCAGCCAACAGTTGTGAGACCATTTATTGCCGCCCTAGAGCCATGCCGCTAGCTAGCATGGCTAAAAATATTCGTAGTCATCCGATAATATTTTAAAGAGCACATAATAAACCTCGGCCCTTTGCCAAAAGCGAATCCAACTTCCCCTGAGGAAACTGGTTGGCGGGTTGATCATAAATTGTATTTCCACATTTAACCATTAAATGTACACAACCAAACATTCAGTGCAAGCAGGCATCACATGTCTTGCCACCAACAGTAGACTGCAACATATATAGCACTTCACATACAGTTAAACAGCTGCAGTATCACTGTGTGCATTCAGCTGGTTCAACATGCATCTCTGAGCAGTAAAAGGGCACAAGCACAATGATTACATTGAAAGACAAATTTCTTCTGTTTACACAGTAATAAAGCTCTCTTTATCTGGAGCCCTTAAGCCAGATATGAGATAAAAAATAAAAAAAATCACATTTCTTAACTGAGTGAAACTAATTAAGATTAATGACGATGGAAGGAAAGGAAAAACATCGATACTTACTATCCCTCTATCAGCCAGGTGCATTTGGTCTTGTACTTGTAGTTTACTGGGCCGTCTGTGAGGGAGCCTGACAGGTCTGTTAACCTGTAGGAAGACATACAGAGGGACAAAAGACAGATTTAATTATGATATTCAATGTCATGGATCAACCTTGAAATGCTCTAATCATATTTTTAAACCATGCTAAAAAAAAAAATAAAAAAGAAATCTTGTGTCATGTATGAAAAACATTCAAAAGCAGCCAAAAATTTAGAATTGAATGTGCTTTTTTCTTTTATTGATTTTATCTTGTGACCCCCTTAAAACAGAGACGCTTTCTTACATCGGTGGAGACTCTCCATCAGTCAGATCATGGGATGTCTAGTGGTTGTAACTAGACTTAATGTTTGATTTACCACTACTAGATTAAGTACGGAGCATTCTTACACCGCTCAGATGTGAGGGAATGTGGTGGGAGGCTGTAACAACAGTTCAACAACTTTAGCCAGGCTAAAGCAGAACAGCAGTGTTGCTCCAAAGTCTGACATCCATCTTTTGATAAAGCAGAAAAACATATTCTTCTGATTCTCACTGATGATTTATGATCATGATTTAAGTTTTTTTTATATTTTTTTATGTTTTTGAGCTAAAACATCCTGGTGTGCAGCTTTTCCTTCCTTCCAAATTATATCCAATAAAATTATAACATTATGAAATTACACAAATATGGCTTTGAAGTACTATAACCAGTAAGTGCAAACCCAATTATGTCGATAAGTTTGTCATATTGATTAATGTCTATGATGATTTTTTGTTCTCTTTCAAGCTGATGTTGCATTACACCACAACATAAATAAAGCACATATTTCTCTGAATGCACTGCAGACACCAGCCATCATGATGATGATTTGTGCCAAATGGCAGCACATGCAGCTTGTGAAAACCTGAAACCATAGTAAACTAGTTTGTAATCATGTATATTGATGTGTATATCTTTTATATAGTTTGGCATTGCAGAATTCAAACACTGAATCCACCTTAACAGACTGTGGTTTAAAATGTTTATTATGTTGTCCTACCTGAAATGTATATACATTATACACACTAAATGTACTTAAGTTGAGTATTTCCATTTTATGCAACGTTGCACTTCGACTCCATTACATTGAAAATATTGTGATTTTTACTACACTACTTTTATTACACAGCAGCTATGAAAAGTAATTAGTATTACTTTTCACATCTTGATTTTATGGGGAAATCAAATTTTTTTTGGTAATTGCAATAAATTTTGATCACGTTTTAAGAGATCTGTTTTCACTTTGACATTAAAGGGTCTTTTTCTGTTGATCACTGTCTAAAGAAGCCACATTAAATCCCCTTTGAGTACTTTTAATAAGTACATTTTGCAACTAATATTTATGTATTTTTACCTAAGTAAGATTTTGAACGCAAGACTACTTTTATACAGCGGTACTGCAACTTTTAGTCAAGTAAAATAACTGAATACTTCCACTGTAATACCATTGGGGGGAAGCTATGATAGGATTTATGTGAGGTCATCAAAGTCCCTGTGCTCATAAAAATGGTAAAACAAGTGGAAAAGAAGAAGAGAAGGGAAAAATTCAGGAATGCTAATTGTTTCTGTAAGTCGAAATAATAAATGCAAATGTCATTTTGTGCAAAAATGTATTTAAAAGTTGATGTGAAGCTTATATGAGTCTTCATCAGTCTGAGTTAGTCATATCAAGTGGATATCTGACAGATTTACAGTCTTTCTACCATCAAATTCCCTCTTTGTGTTTCCTCGGACAGTGTTTCCCTGTTGAGCTGCGGTGGAAGTATAGTAACAAAAAGAGGGACTTTGGCACTAAAAAGACTGTAACGTTGAAAGATATCTACTTGATTTAAGTCATCTGGATGACTGAAGCTTCATATTAGCTTCAGATAAACTTTGAAATACATTTTTGCACAGAAGGAGGACTGTGGATTTTGTCCCGCCATCACTTACATTGTAAGTGCATTATGAAGGGATCTTCTAATGGTCAGTATGAACAGGAGGAATGATTACAGCAAGAAAAACATGTTCAATATTCACTCGGGCTCCTGACTGTTGGCAATCTTTTAAAGGGTCGCAAGCAAAAAAGTTGGGAACCACTGATTTAGAAAATTGTGGACTGCTGTTGCCAGCCAGCTAACCAGGTCTACTGAAGTTTTACCACGGGGTTTGCAAGGTGTATAAAACTCCTCCTTAACAAGAAGTGTTACCATAGAACCAGCCACACAACCTGCCGCTGTTTGATTATCAGCTGATCCAATATTACACCTGCAGGTCTCTCCAGGATCCTGACATGGCCAGATGGAGGTCAGGCGCTCATTCTCGCATTACAGACATGAGTGATGTAGCATACTGTCATCCTTACACTGTTAAACTTTGGTTTAATGCAGGTTTTTTGGTTTTGGTTTTAACTTTTTGTCTGTCTGGCCGAGTTATAATATTCCTGAAACAAACTCTATATACTGTAGTTGTAATATTAGAAGCATATAAATAAATCTATACATATATATCAGTATGAACAGCTGGAATAACACATCTCAGACTGATCCTTGACTAAAGGAAACTCTGGTGGCAGAACAGTAATATTCCTGGGAGCAGATAAAACAGGACATCCCATTCATGTCAAGGTAAGACAATGCACGTTACTGTTGCCATAGTGATCTCCCAACATGACATATTCATGTGGCAATTGTAATAACCACCATGTTGGGGTGAGCGTATGTGTGTGTGTGTGGTAAACAGCGGTCACACCTGCCAATCAAAGTAATCCCATTCCATCATGGCACAGAGAGAAAAGGTGAAAATGGAGACACACACACACACACACACATGCACACACATGAACACACTGTCACACACTGAAGACATCGCAGCCCGCCTCGGGTTGGACAGTGTGTGTGTGTGTGTGTGTGTGTGTGTGTGTTCATTATCTAAGCCTGCACTGTCACTGTGAGCTCTGTGGTCACACTGGCACGCTGCCAGAAGCAGAGACGGAGCAAGAGAAACAGAAAATGGAACAAATTTTTATTGTATGTTCTGGGTAAAAAACAAAAAAAAAACAGGCTGGTTATAATGATGATATAATATTTATAATATAAGCTCTTTTCACGGGCAAAGTTATGTTTAAGCAAGATAAAAACCACTAAAACGTAAAACAACTTAGAATAAAACCTATTAATAGATACAATTTCATAGGATTTAAGGAGAAATAAAATGAACTAGTTTCACTTACACATGACATACTCTACTTGCTGGAACATATGTCCAACTGGTCCTTTGTGTATTTAAGCTGTCATTGCTCTGGTCGAACTCTTTTGCGCTGCCGACCGAACTGCTCACCTGAAAACTCAGCAATAATTGTTGCAAACACTTCCTGCTGCCGCTTGTGCAGCTTGCCTGGAAAACTTTTATTTCTTTCTCTGGGTTTGCCAGGTACTATCCTGTCAAAAGTCAGTAAGGTCAGCCCACAAAAAAAGATGTTTACACCCTCTGAATAAATTTAAAAAAGAAAACTCAAGTCCACTTTTTTCGATGCAACCTTTCTTTTGAATAGGCAGGAAATGCATTAAATAATAATCAACACAGGATCTGCTTTGTTCAATGTACAAGAAACTGAAAAAAAGAGTGTGTGTGTGTGTAAAGACTACATATCTCAGTCCAGCCTCCCAATTCAAAATCAGTTCAGTTCATTTCATGTTCCAAAACAAGACGACAGACAAAAACAAGTTCATTTCAACCACCTGTTTAGAAAAAAAGCAGCAGGCACTAAACAAACTGAACAATAGATCACGAGGATAAGCTGGATGGATATATATATATGTCTAATATGCCATCACACCAGTATCTGCACCTGATGACATTGGTTTTCTGTGTTTTGAACGGGTGGCAACAGTATGAACTTCACCGCCACGTCTACCGGCTACATCCGATCCCGCTTACAACCTACAGCACCACACCCTCACCTGTGCTGCAGTCACTATAAAGATGAACGTAGCGAGGCGTCACGTCACACATCGGTAACCTGATAAACAAACTTCTGATAGATGTTGATGACGTTTGTCCACTGATGGTGAGGAGGTGTATAATTCAGATGCCGGTAAAATGAACTCTGGTATCATGTTCTTCTGTGTGGTGTCTATGCTCGCCATGGTTACAACAAGACGAGCCCCGGTGGTGGCCAATTAAAAAACGTTCAACCATCATCAACAACAACAGTCAGCAGTTGCAAATAGCTGCTAACATTCACAAAAGATGCAGCTGTCATATCTTCCTCCTGCTGCTGCTGATGACCTCCGTGGTCCACCGTTTACCTTGGAAACAAAGGTCTCACAGTATCTTGACAGCACCATTTTTCTGTAGAGCAATTTCCAATTTCATCTCTAAATAAATCCTTTGTTTACAACCTGAGTGATCGTTCAGCTACTTGTGTCACTGCCCCGTTTGACTCGTTGCAGTGACACGTCCCCCAGATTTCAAAAGGGATAAGGGATGAGGGGAAAAAAAAGGAGTGATGACAAGAAATTACAAAAATATAAGGCTAAACTAATAGGATTTGTTCTTTGCCTTGAGACCCAAAAGGCAGCAAACTAGCCTGTGAGTTGCGGTGCACAAAAACACATCACCATCATCATCACCATCATCAGTCAGAACATGAGATTAAGAGTGTGTCAGGGCAAATGTGCTGCCTCCCTATAACAGATTGCAGCACAGCCGGACACAGGCCACAGTAAACGCTAAAATCCTGCCAATAAAACACTCACACACACACACACACACACATATCCATACACATGAGAATAAGAGGACGTGAAGAGATGAAGAGCTCCGTGGCCCCTTTTGTTTTGTTTCCTCCCTTGAAAATCTCACATTTCCATCACTTCTTCTCTTCCTTCCTCTCTCTGTTCCTCTATCCATCTCTCCTATCAGTCTCTGCTGATCGGGGTTTGATCCATTGGCTCTAATCCCAGATTAGAAGACAAATATTCATGTCACGCCGCCGTAACGTTCGCCTCAAATGTTGATGATATTGATGACGATGATGAAAACTCTCTTCTTTATCTCTCTTTTCTTGCTGAGGATGATACATGAGACACTGTTGATGTCTTGGAATTATATTCACAAGATATATTGTATTTTTTGTCCTGTCTTATTACCGCAGTGATTTTGTTAATGCATCCATTTCTCAAAATTTAGACCACTTTTCAAATCCCATCTGAACAAGGACACGGTGAAAAATGTTGTAAAACTTTTAGAAAGAGCGTTGAAAGGCGAAGAGGACGAGACAGCGGGGAGAAGTTAATAGAATGCAACGTCCTTGTCAGAAAATGAAAAGACCAAAAAAACTGTTGCACAAGTGCCCTTCCTTCACTGAATACCATTCACTGTTTATACGAAAGCAGAAGATGGTAAGGTTTGAAGACAGAGAGTTCAATATTACACATATTTTACAGTGTGTATTCAATGATTTTGAATGTCTTTGTCTCTATAGGGGGGCTTCATATATCCTGTGAAGCTCCTCTGGGTCCATTTGACTGGACACTGAGGTAACTAATACGACATCCTAACAGTAACAGGCCTTGCAAACGTGGACCAGACATCTGGAATCGCATGCGTCAAGGTCATGCAAATATTCATTTCCTAACCATGAAGATTCAATATTTAATACTTAAAATATAAACATGTTAAATAGCAATTTATGCAGGCTTGAATCAAATTATTTCAAATAATGATTAGGATCTATTCATCCCTGAGCCCAGAACCTGGTGAGTGAGAGACAGGGGTTTATCTTAGTCTATTACAGAATAATCATTCACTCTCAAATTCAATCAAATGGGTGAACCGAGGCTGCTGATATACTGGCGTTTTACTAATGTAGAAAACAGCTGCTACAACAGTGTCATTGCTTGCGTCCTTTGTGTAAACCTGGAGAATTAAAACGTACGTCCACTAGGGGGCAGATTATCACCTCATCAAGAAAGCTGAATGCGGAAATATCTTCCTCGTGATTTCTGCTTTTGCACAACATAAACACCATGGCGACCCTTGTGGAGAAATTGCCGATGTTGAGGTTGTGGCGGAAAAAGCAGCAACTGTGACATCACAGTGATGTCACGCCAGCTATTCTGGCATGCGTATTTGTCACTGTGGAGCAGCAAAGAGGCATATATTTCCTTTTAGAGGTTGGAAATTGGGCTTTTGTTTTAAATATGCTACAAAATTATAGATTTTTTTTTTACTGAGATAAATCAGAGAGGACAAGTAGCAGTAGCTGGAAAAAACAACTGCTGGAAGCACATTTGTGCACCCTGGCATTTTAAAAAATGTTTTTAATGACCTTTTGTTGTTTAGCCCATATATTCTGGTTTAATCGGCCTTTTATTTAACTTTGTCTTGGTGTTCTGACATTTGTTATTTGATTATGAAGCACTTTGAGCTTCAGTCTTTGTATGAAATATGTTATACAAATAAAGCTATTATTATTACATATATTAATGAGGGTAGTTGCAGACAAGCTGTATGAGTTTCTGAGTCTGCGGCTACTGCTCCCGCTGCTCATGGGATAAATTGCATCTTGTGGATACATAGCTTTAATTTCTGAGGACATGTACAACTAACACTCCCAGGGAACGCGGGACATGTGAGGTAGCCATGATGCATGATGAAAGTAAGTGTATTAACTGCTTTAGAGACTTCAGTTAATAAAACCTGCATGACTTTGGACTCTGGGAGGAAACTGGAGATCCACACCGACATAGGAGGAAATTTCACAACCTTCTTGCTCTGAGGCAACAGTGCTAACCTGTTTTTAGGATTTACCTTTAATGTATTTACTGTAAATATAGATGATGAATCAGCGCTACTATGACTCATACAATTACTAGAATAATCAACAGAACAATACGCAGAATACTTTCTGTGTATTTTCTCCACCACTTGGACAATCCTTACAATTAGAAGAAGTTTAAGAGGTTATGGAGTAGAATTTGGGACAAAACCTTGGTGTGGCTCTCCACCCGGATTAAGTGAAAAACCTCGTGAGAGCAGAGTGAATATGCAGAGGAGCTCGGCCCGTATGAAAACATGCAAAAAGGTAGATTCCATTCATAGTTAATGAGGAACTGACTGGAGAGGCCTCCTGCAGCCCCAACAAACCATCTCTCCTAATGGCTCTGGCATGAATCCTCCCAAAAAAAAAAAAAAAAAAAAGAAGAAGAAGAAGAAGTGGCATAGCAGACGACGGTGAGACACCTTATGTGCACACATGCAGGCATAACATCAACACACACACACACACACACACACACACACAGCCAGCTGAGGTTATTAATGATGAGAAACCCTCTAGGAGTTCACAGCATGAGACCGAAGTCACTTTTTTTTTTTTTACAGATTCCACAAGACGAGAATCAGGGACCACACACTTAATATACATGTATATATATGGGGGGAGAGAGGAAAGGTCGACGACGACGGAGGCAGAGGAGTCACAAAAGCGGAGAAAGATGAGAGAGGAAGAAGAAGAAGAGACACAGGAGCTGAGAGATAAAACAGAGACAGGGATGAGGGGATGAAGTATGGAGGAAGAGAGTCCGGCACCCTTTGAAATATTCATCTGCTCCGGGTGAATAATTGATGGTGTAGAGAAGACAGATGCATGAGAGATAGACAGACAAATGGATGGAAAGAGAGCAAGAGGGGGAGACAGATAAAGAGATAGAGAGACAGGATGGAAGGAAGGAAGGAAGAAAGAAAGAAAGAACCCCATATTTTCAGGTTGTGTAGATACAAAACTCCTATTTAATTTTCATTTATTTTACTGTCCGGTCCGAAACAGTCATGGAAAGCTGAACCGGTCTAACAAACCTCTTCAGCAATTACAGACAATCTTTAGGTTTTAATAGTATTAATATAAACAACACAATATCTGATAACTACCAATAATGGTCCTTCTTTCTCTAAATTAAATCAGTAAACTTTTATTTACTTGAGTTCAATTCAATTTGCTAGTCTTTATTAGCATTAGCATTACCGAGGACATACGCATCTGTTGGCTGTAGATTTCCAGCATATTTATATTTATTTATATTTTTCTCTTAAAACATTAGACTATGCTGGCATGTCTGAAACCTGCTATAATATACGTAAGAGAGACAGACTGTTCATGACCGCAAGTGAATTTCGTTCGTACCTCAAAGAAAATTCAAAGTACGAGAAAATGGGTGAATGCCACGAATTCTCTCATATCAGTCTGACGTGCCACTTAAAGGAGACATTATAATGCACATTTCTAGGTCTATATTTATATTCTGGGGCTCTACTGGAATATCTTTGCATAATTTACAGTTCAAAAAACTCCTTATCTTATACTGGCTTTTTATGCAGCCCCTCGGTTCAGCCTCTGTCTTAAATAGGCTATTTTAGTGCCTGTCTCTCTAAGGCCCGCCTTCCGATGAGCCCACTCTGTTCTGATTGGTCAGCTACCGGCAGGTGACTTCCTGCAGTTTGGAAAGCTGCATAAACAGAAGTAGGATTTCACTTCTCTTAATGGAAAATTCTCAAATACATCCGTACATGTTCTAGCCGCGAATCTGATGTGGAACAACTTTAGCAACAAAAACTACAGAACAGATGGCCATTTGTGGGCATGTGCGAACAATCTGACGTCAACACAAGGAGGACGTTTTCTCCTCCAGCACACCAACAGGCGGGCTACTACAATACTGTATGCACCTACTATAATAAAAATCAGGGGTGCTGGTGTATAAATGAACCGTCCTTTTATTCCAAAAGTCGGGACAATCTAAGAAGTAAAGCTCGCAAGGAGGCAGGTATCATTTCATTGGTCAACACTAAAACTGGCCCTCTATTGATTAGGGGATTTTGACAGGGTTGTTGCACAAAAAAAACCCAAAAGCAGAGGAGAAATCTGAGAGCAGAAGCTCCATGAGTGTGCAGAAGCAGCCTGAGTGCGAGGAGAAGAGCTGAAGCTGGAGCACGGGAAATCTGTGCAAGCAACATTATATTTGTTGAAATCAATAAATTATGCTCTCAAATTGATATACCGCGCTCTTGAATAAAGATAGAGAAAAAGCTCCATACATTTTACATACATTCACCTCAAGTGTTGGAGCTTTGACCATGTTTAACATAGAAATAAGATATAATAACAGTAAAAAAACAACAGAAAAAGCATGATACAGAAATTAATGTTAGTTTGAGTGGTTCTTACATGAGGTCCAGCGTGTTTAGGTGTGAAACAAAGCAAATAAATGTAAATGTTTAAAAGTAAACCTCCATAGGATACCTTTAGTTTATCTTGAAAGCAAAGCAGTAGTCAGTAAAAGCTGCAGTTTGCCATTAAAGAAAAAAAGGAGAAGGAAGATAAGGAAATGATTTCCCATAAACTCAAGTTGCAGGTGTTCGTCTTCACATTCCTCTGCAGCTCTCTGAGCCAACACAAGCTGTTATAGGTTCACATCACGACAACTTTTCCTTCCCTCCGTTTCATTTTCTTCCTACCACTCGTTTTCTGCTGTGCCTGCTGTGTTATTTGTTACACAGAGCCATCATGCTACAGGAAAGATTAGCTCTTTGGCAAGCTTGAACCATCAGAGGACCCCACCCTGTAAATTTAATAAAGACAAAACAATCATTCTTTATTAGCATTTCGAAAACGACAGCTCCCATGAGGCTCGGACAGAGGCTAGAGCTTGAAAAAAAGAGGCTCTCTTTAATGTCACAGTGTAGAGCGCTGCCGCGGATGATGCATCGGTGGGTTTCAACTTTTAATGGGCTTTAATTGCAAAGCAAGAAAATGAAATTACACTGGTATTAGCTTTTAAGGAGTAACAGCAGTGATGTGTCAAGGCTGTGTGCAGTGACTGACTCCCTACTTGAATGAATTATACAACCGAAGCCAAGTCCAATCCCCTAAAAGAAAAGAAAAATTAAGTTACAAGTTGAAGCAACCTGTCAGTGCGTCTTATAAAACAGCCTTGTTGTATTGATTTTCTCTCTCACGCTCCTCAGACACTCACTAACCCTCCGGACAAGCACAACAACAACGTGGTGACACATTCATACAACAACAAAACACGTGATCAAAAAGCAACCGCACAACCGCACACACACACACACACACACACACACAAAGACTTTCAGTGACAGCGAGCGTCTAGTCAGCTGAGAGTGACATCACCGTTAGCAACAAAAAAAAAGACGCACACATGTTTGTGTTTAGCTCCGACTGCGAGGAATTTCCACTGACTGTTTTCATTTCTCGACCTCTAATCCTCATCCCTTAACTCTTCACACTACACGCCTGTTGTTCAACTTGATCATAAATCAGTCCGTTAAGGAAGAGAAAAAAAAATGTCCAAAGATGACTTCACTTTACAAAAATGTCCTCTCCCCTCATGAAAAAAAAAAAGAGGCAGACACACATTTAACAATATAATCATAAAAATTCACAAGCTTGAAGATCATCCAAGAATCCTTGAGTGTAGTCTTCAATGACCATATTTAGAAAACACATCTCATGGCGGTGACTCACTTGAATAAACCGTATAATTCACAACAATGCACAACACTGGAATTCCTCTCTCTCTCGCAATTTACTCTCTCGGGAGAGTAAAATCTCTCTCCCTTCTTTAAATCTAGACACAAAACTTCTGCCGAGCTGCAGCCTGGCTACGCTGATCGTTTCATCTGGCTCTGCATACTTTTCTTTTCTTGGCTCTTTGCTTCTTTTGGCTTCTTTTCCATTTCCATACTCCGAGGAAACTTTTAACACCTCCCAAATAAAGAGTGCTGTTATCATCACTCTGCCATCACATTCAAATTAAAAAAACGGGCGCCTCAGCTGAACAAGGTGCAATGCGTACAACCGGTGTCTTGGGTTCAAGCCCAGCCTGGGACTTCTGCCGCATGTCTTAGTTGTTACTCTCACTTCACTCTGAAGCCACTTATTGAAGCTTTTGCTCTATTCAGCTGAGAGACCAAGACCAGGTAGGTTTACACATACATACAAGGTGCTGTTAATAAAGTGCATAACAGTCAAAAATGAAAAAAAGAAAAGAATTTACAATAAAAAAATATGTAAAATATATTCTAAGTGGGAAGAGCTGATAGAGTTTTAAATTTTAAATAGAAGATAATTAGATGAAATGTACAAAATATTGACCAGCAGTAAACAGTGTATGGTGCATATAATAATAATGCAAGATGCATTATATAACACGCCATGTTAGATCATAGATCACAGATATGCAAATATGAGATTACTGGGTGTTATGTTAATATAACGTGTCATGTCTATGGGGGGGCAATGAGTCTGTGTCAGTGGGGGTCCCGAGCCTTGTTGATGAGGCTGGCTGCAGATGAGAAAAAACTGTTCTTATAGTGTGAGGTTTTGGTTGCTCCTCTTGCAGGTGGGAAGTGTTTCAAAATGTCCGGGGTGGGAGGGGTCGGCGATGATCTTTTCTGCACAAACAGGATCCTGCAGCAGTGTCCTACAGAGTCCAGGTGCTGGAGGATGAAGTGGAGGGCCATGTTTACTGCATCGTCCACAGACCTGTTGTTGGCTCTGTAGATATACTGCAGGGGGTCCAGGAGTGGGTTTATGATGGTTTTATAATGGGACAGTACAACTCAAAGGACTTCATTACCACAGAGATCAGGGTGTGTCATCATTGAATCCTGTGGTCCTTGTTTTTTGGGGAACAGGGATGATGGTGGAGGTCTTGAAGCAGGCTGGTAAGTGGCAGAGCTGATCGACACAGTGCTTCAGGGTGGAGGGAAAGACAGAGTCTGGTCCAACTGTTTTGCGGAAGTTTCTGTCAGGTTCTGAACAGCCTGTTAACGTCCCTCTCCAGAATGGAGAGAGTCGTTGCTGCAGTAGGGGAGGAGGAGGAGGTGGGCAGTTGTGGAGAGGCCCAGGCCCCTGCTGAGGTGGGGGAGGAGGAGCTGATGGTGTGGAGCTGGTGGATGGAGTCAGAGGGGATGGTGTAACTCTTTCAGGTCATTGGCCAGGTGCAAGTCATTAGTGGAGTGGAGGGCTTTCAATTTCTAGTTGGTGATCTGTCTGAGGCTCTTCCAGACAGAGGGAGAGTTGTTTTCTGAGAACTGCTGTTGAAGTTTCTCAGAGTACAGATGTTTAGCACCTCTCACCGCCTTGCAAAACCTGTATTTAGACTCTTTAAACCAGTCCTGGTCCCCACTTCTAAACGCTTCCTCCTCTTCCAACCTCAGCTGTGTGAGTTTAGCTGTAAACTAGGGTTTGTCATTGTTGTAACTAACCCTGGTGCATGATGGCACACAGTTGTCCTCACAGAAGGTGATGTAGGAGGTCACAGCTTCTCATCCAGACTGTTGGTATCAGTCCTGAAAACCCACTCAGTACAGTCCAAGGACGTGTAAAGATCCTCCACAGCTTCACTGGTCTTAGATGTCCTCACAACAGGGTCAGAGAGTTTTAATGTCTGCCTGCATGCAGGAATCAGGTGGACTATAGCATGGTTAGAGTGACCCAGCAGCGCGGGGGATGCCGTGATGAGGCACTGTTGATTGTAGTGTAACAGTGATCTAAAGTGTTCTCCTCTCTGGTCGTGCATTTAATCAGCTGACGGTATTAAGGGAGTTCATGGCCGAGATTCCCTTTGTTAGAGTCGCAGAGGACAATAATGAAAGAGAGTGCACACAGATTATCCGGTCAGCGAGCATGCGTTGTTCCTCCTGCACGTGGGCCTGCGGTGGAACGTAAACACTGACCAGAATGAATGAAGTGGAGAGAAGAGTTTCCAGAACAGGAGAACAGTGCTGCAGAATCACTGTCACAGCTTTACACCAGCCACTGTTAGTATAAAAACAAATACCTCTACCGGAGAGCTCTGTGTCGTGATCCGCCGCTCTGAACAGCTGGGAGCCTGCCAGCTACAGCGGCGTTTCACTGCATGAACAAAGGTGAGCGCACCATCGACCAAAATGTCCAATAATTCTACAGATGGGATGAGAAAGTTGGGGGAAATAAATCCACAGAAGTTGTTTCCCTGGTGTTCATGAGCTCTTCTCTGGTTGCATTCTGAACATGCATTATGTTTGCTTGAGGAGTTGTAAATATCGATGTGGAAGAAAGATAACACCTTGACACAGTGGGATTTGAACTAAAGTTCATATTTTTCTGGCACAACATCACAACCACGTCGAGTGAAAATAAATTCAAGTGCAGCACAGCCCCACTACATAAGGTCACAGGGGATAGTAGCTACTATATATGTAATGCAAAACATCTACCTGTTGGTATACTTGCAGCATTTTAAAACATTTTTATTGGAAAAGAGTAGGACAGACCTTCATCAGGTAAAATCATAGCCTGTATATAAAGATGGATGTAGCGAGGTGTAACATCACCCATTGGTTTGTCCATCTGGAGCCAGGACCTTCTGAATAACGAGAATGTACTGTTTCACACTTTAGAAACACGCCCAGCTACCTCAGACAGAAGCTAACACTAGCTTAGGAGCTTAGCCTTAGCCTGATGTATCCACTACCTTCTTCCCGACTGCAGCAAGGAGAAAAAAGCCATTATCCAGGTGGTTGTAATACTTATGTAAGTATTATATTTGCTTGAACATGTTCATGACATGATGCATTGACTTTTTCAATATTTGTCTGACATACATTATTAGTGATATACCTAACAATATATCTGCAGTTCCAAAGACCTGTGGTTTGTTCACCAAACTATCCACCAGTATAAGGATGTCACATTTCCTGGGCTGGAAACAAGCTTGAATGTAATTCAGGCAGCAATTTGGCAAAGCAAATGATTATCTGAATGTATTTTTCACGGCTGCTACACAGCAGCGGCGGTTACAACACAAAGTCATATGGAATTTCAAATAATATTTGGTCTTATAATTCAGTGTATTTCAATAATCTCACAAATCTCTAGCTCACATCCCCAGAGGAAAAGGATTAACTACGCTGTCTACAATAACCTCAGAGCCTTATATACTGACTCCCTCCTGCCTCGGCTGCCTTTACAAGAATCCAACATACATTATTTCACATGCACAGTGGTGGTATTATCTTGCCACTGGCAGTACATCCAGTTTCCAATTTCCGCACCGTTTATGTTTGTATTAAGTTCAAAGAGTCTTCCGATAAAACAGTAAGTAATATTATCTGTGACACCTCTTGAACGCTGTGTGAAACTCCTGCGGTGGATAAAATACACACACGTGTCTGCTGGAAGATAGCGGCAGAACTACATAAAGCCGGTGATGGATAACCAGACAACCCAGAGATGAAGGCTGCATTGTTCACACCAACAAGAATGCACACACACACACACACATGCACACATATAAGAGGTGCAGGGGTCCCCAAGCCGGGGCCAGTAGTGAAGATTGAGAGATCTGTGGTGTGTGTGTGTGTGTGTGTGTGTGTGTGTGTGTGTGTCAAGGGAGAGCAAAAAAAAAGGAGATGAATGACCAACAATTGAATAACCTTGACCTTCTCTGCAGATATCCTTTATTAAAAATCAAGAAAAGCCCTTCTGCTGGGAATAACGAGGGCAGAGTGTGTGTGTGAGAGTGTGTGTGTGTGTGTGTATGTGTGTGCGTGTATGTGTATGATTGATGTTACTGGGTCTCTATCACCTACGGTATAGTCATGGTCCAATGGCTTTCACACCAGCGCATCATTCATCGCCAGCCCCCCCAATATCTCTCTCTCTCTCTCTCTCTCACACACACACACACTTCATATGGATTCTGTACCTCATATAAGGTCAAAGCAAAGCTAATAGGAACATGGCACGTTTAAACACAACAGAGTCAACTGGAAGAGAGAAGAGGAAAGGAAAGGAACAACAGAAAAGAAGAGGAAAGAAGGAGAGAGGAAAGGAAAAGAAGGAAAAGGTAAGAGGAGGAAGGAAAACAGAAGAAACAAAAAAGCAGAGAAAGGCAACAATAACAGCGACAGATGAGAGGAGAAAATAGGAAAGGAGAGGAGAGGAAAAGAGAAGAGGAGAGAAGGAACAAGGAAAGGAGAGGAGAATAAACAGAAAAGTAAAAGATGGAAGACCAAAATAGAAAAGCAGAGCAGCAATGACTAAAGGAAAGGAGATGAAGGAAGAAAAGAGGAAAAAAGGAGAGAAGGAAAAAAAAGAAAAGCAGAGATGCATTGAGAAAAAAGTATGTATGGGAAAATCCATAACATACGGACAGATGGAAAGAAAGGATGACAGAAGAGGAGAAAATAGAAAAGAAAAGGGAAAAGCAGAGGAGAGGAAGGAGGAAAATAGGAAAGAATGGAGACAATAAATGAGGAAAGAAGAGAATAAAATAGAAAAGGAAAGGAGAAAAGAAAAGAGGAAAGTAAAGAAAAATAGGGAAGCAACAAGAAAAAGAAAGAAAATGAAGAAAGAGACACACATAATGTAAAAGTTAAACCGCCGTCCTTCCTCACTATCACACACAAACACACAGCGGGCTGCATATCGATGTAGACATCCATACACATGAGGTGACTTTGCTTCACCCATCTGGCTCTGTGGGATGTGAAAGTCATATTCAAATATTCATCCTCTCATGTATGAGCAAATAGAGCCGCTTGTTCCTCACCGGCGCTCCACCTTAAACCTGCAGGAACACAGAAACAGCTCCCTAATGACTCTCTCCACAATCTAAAGGTTAATAGACTTTATGAGTCAGTCTGTTAACCGCAGCCCTCGGGTCTGTTCACCTGCAGAAACTTGAAAATGTAAATAAACAAAACCACACACAACATTAACAGTGAACATTTCCCCTCAGATTAAATCACAAGTTTTAACACAAGTTTGTTATTTAGCGATGATACCTAACTGTTAGCATAACTTAGAGTAGCTATAATCTATATTTTTTTATAGTAACAATGTATTAAATGTAAAGTGTAGTGTCAGGGGCGTGGCTTATAATGATGCAGCTTCACAGAGCTTCATAGTGAGTTTCAGCTGCAACTTTTCCAAAAACGACGGCTCTTCGAAGTGTTTCCTTACAGTGTTTCTAGGAACAATCTTTTATACGTAGCTGTGGGGATAAAGAATGAAAAGTTTTTGGTTCCTCCTGCTTCTTAAGAGGCTTCTTAAGATGCTCTCTGCCTCCTACGAGTTCATTTTCCATCATCACGGCAAACAGACTCAGTTAGCTGAAGACTAGCTGGTGAACATAGTGGAGCATGTAGCAGCTGAAGGGCCAGATATTTCCCTCAGGAGCTGATAGAGAGCAAAACAACAACCTTCAACACTTTGACCAGTTAAGGTATCTCCAAATTTGCACCTTTGCCAAATCCAACACCGGCCTCTGGTCTTCTTTTATCAGCAGTGACTCCCCCCGTGCTGCATAAGATCGAGACCGAACTGGGAGACTGAACTGGGAGACTGAACTGGGTCTGACTTTGTCTGATGAGCGGTGGGACGGTGGGACGCATTACATGCAATGAACTCATCCTCCTCCTGTGCGAGGCTTATCCTCACTCAGTTCAAAGTACTTCACAGGATCCATCTTAGTAAAGCTAGATTATCGAAGATTTATCTAAACCTCTCTGATATTTATGACAGATGCTCTCAGACACCAGCGGACCTGACTTATATGTTCTGGTCATCCCGAGCTCGGTGGTCATCGAATTCTCCTCACCCTCCTCAAACATGTCCTGGCTCTGGGACTTAATGTCATTTCTGAATTTGGAAAAGATCAAATTTGCCATCTGGAGCTCAGCGGAGATTTTTTACAAACACTGGCAGCCTCTCATCTCTCACTTCAAAACAATGCAGGACTAGAGTGGAAGTATGATTGGATATGTGTATTGTCCCGGGGTGTGTGTGCACGGTTATGCATATAGTTGTGTGCACATAGGTACACTGGGTTAATTTATTCAATCATTATTATTATTATCTATATTGTTTGTGCTGCCGTGCTGTTGTTCATCATTGATACTGAACATTTTGAAGATATGAGATGATGCAGATTCATCCTCTGTGATACTAAATCAATATCCAAAATCTGAAACAGGTATTTAAACTGAAAATAGTTTTTTTTTTTTAAATGTTATTATGGTTTCTTCTTCCTAATTATGCTAAATGAAAAGATGAAAGTGTAGCTTGGTCCAAAATCACTACACACACACTTGGATTTGTGTGGAAATACAAGGAAAAGTGTGTGAAAAAAAGACATTACTTAGCTTGTTTTTGTGTCCAACCAGCCATGTTAATTGACCTTTCTTCCCTGTCTGAGCCATGCTTGACTGTCTTTTTGTTTGCAACCACCTATTATGGGATCATTTGAGCCGATTATACATTTGGACAACAAATCAAAATAGCGAACACAGTAGCAGAGATAGCTTTGATGTAGCTGCTAATTGTGATGCTACAGTCAAAAATGAATACAACTAGACTCAGCCTTTAATGGATGGAATTGTTGCTGCTCTTACATGTTTTTAGTCCACATATACAGATGGCAGTTAGAGAAACTAGTCTTGATCAAGGTCAGTCTGACATATAATCAGGCCGAGTGTGCAGTTTCTTATCTAAAAAAGTAACTTAAGTAATAAGAAACAAGTCAGTGATATTCACATTTATTTTATATGATCAGTCTATGTGACACACTGAAGAACATTTATCCAAGTAGGATTTTGTTAAATCAAAATACCTCCATGTATATTTAATTCTCAGCAGATAAGATTGTAATAATTGCTACCAGGTCCAGGTCACGTCTCAGGTATTTTCATTCATGAGATTCGTCAGCCGGCGTCCTTGAGCTCTGTTTGCCTCCATGTTGGAGCGATCTCTGACCTTCCTCACAGGTAGGTCTACAAGTGGTTCAAGCAAAAGCTCCTCTGCCTGCCAGACGATGCATTTTTCATCATCTGGCTCACAGCGCCGTGATTTTATGTGAGTTGACTTGACATGCATGACTTTTGCATGTAGCCGGATACTTGAGAGGGAACATTGAAGCTGCTCTGGAGGTTTGTGGTGGAACAACACTTAACGAAGGCACTTAAGGTTTTTCCTTAAATTTGTCAACACATACTCACAGTCATCTTGTGCACAAGTGTTGGTGTTGTGGCTGTTTACCACAATGGCGTCTACCAAAGAGTATACACATACAATATAATATGTCAATGACTTTTATTCAGTTTTAAGCCACATTTTTACAATAAACTTTATAGATCTTGGTCATTTTTAAACTATATCTTTTAATCGGATGAAGGATTTTAATCATCAGACGTCTGGATCTTACAAGCCGAGCAAACGTTAGCTAACAGCCCCTCCTGGATGTCCTGTGTCTGCCATAATCACCATGTCTGTTTGTTTTGGAGAGGAGGAGACCTCTGCGGATAATTCATCCTGAATGATGAACACTGAAGGAATCCCAACCCAGATAAACTGGTTGCTTAACAATGAAAACAACAACTCCCATGATCCCACGCTACTTCACAACGTCATCAAACTCTTTTGTTATTGTTTTGATCGAGAGAATCCTAGTGGCAGAAATTACATATTGTGCGTTTAACAGCATATTTTAGTTACATAAGGTTTACATAGACAGCTGGTATTTGAACCTAAGTTAATGATGTTGGTCAATCAACATGAACGTTATTTTTCACTTGAAGTTATTCCGTAGAATAACACTACATATATCTTGTGTGTCAAGTGTGTTTATGTGTGTGTGTGTGTGTGCAAAAATAGAGCCTTTATTACAGTCTTGACAACAGGCTGCTGTATCATTACTGAGAGTTTGCACCCAACCCAGCTCGACCACAGGTTGATTATACACGATGTCCTGCAGCCAACACAGTGTGTGTGTGTGTGTGTGTGTGTGTGTGTGTGTGTGTGTCCGCCCCTATGGTGAGCCCCATCACATGTGGTCTGCATTAAAACACTATTGTGTGTTACGTGGGGCTACAAAGCGTTGCCATGTCGACTGAAATCACTATCCCATGTTGTCAGCTTCTCAGATATATTATGGGATGGTTCCCTGTACTGTGCAGACACACACACACACACACACACACACACACATAAATCCCTACACCACACCCATCACAGGCTTGCTAAGCCCTGAATACACTCCAACACACGCTGCCCCAGTCATCAAACCTCTCACACTAACACGTGCAATCACAAAGACCTAAAGAAAAGACAAAATAAAGAACAGTCCAATCAAAATGTGGCAGCGGTCGGTTTATATACAGTACATAACCGCTGAAATTCAACCTTTGTTTAATCAAATGCCACGCAAATCCACAGACGAGAGACTGAAAAGTTGAGCTTCACCAAATAACAACAAGAGCGACCCGTCTTTCAAACGAAACGCACATAGTTTGTGTGAGGTAGAGCGTATGATGAAGGGCGTTACGTAAAGCATTACTCGTCTTACAAAGCAGTTAACTACAATGCTACAGGCTACATCGGAATGTAAACAGTCACAGTTTTCGTTTTTCCAACTTGGGATTTGTTCCAATTTTCTGCCAAGCTTGATATTTTAAGAAGTCTTGGTAAGATGAGAAAGTAGTTTCATAACCATAGAAAGTTTTCTTCTTCTCCTCTGTTATGGAAGTCGGCGTATTTGACTTCAATTTGGTAGAAGTCTGAATGCAAAATGAATCAGGGAAGGTGCTCTTGCTCTGTGCAATTTACTCACATGAGTTTGGTGTAAAAGCAGAGTAAGGCAGCGATCACACTGTATCTATTATGTGGAGGAAGAAGGAGCCTTTTTCTAGCTGATTTTTCTAGCATTTTGTACATATTTGGATGCATTTTTCTGCATGCTAGGTGTCTCCTGTTTTAGGGTGTCTTTGTTTTTGGAGGAGCACCTTTAGCACTTGTTCCTATGGACGTTGAATGCACTTATTGTAATTAGGGACTGACAGCAGATTACATTTTGTCAAGCGATATTGTCACAGCACAGGAACACTAGTGCTGGTAAAATCATTTGTTAGTAGGTCTTTTCCAGTAAGCTTTATGGTTGTATCAGCTACTAAGAGGCCACAACATACGCTAAATGCCTTTGGTCGCCAACAACAAGAATAGACGCAGGTCTTACCTGAAGCCCGGTGAGCTGAATTCGTTTTACACAGTGTGTCCACCTGTCATCACCTGAGTTCATTTAGTTTAACAAACAGACAGCAACTAAACTGAAATCCGTGGATCCGGGATGAGGCTCATCATTCTTGCTTCCCTGGCGTCTGCCCTCAGACAGGCTCATACTAGGTAAAACCCGCCTCCTTGAAGTTTGGCAATCAATCAAAAATGACAATGGACGACCTGTTTCCTTACCAAAATTACTCTTATTTCAAAAAGCACTTCATTTTGGTTGTGATCAGACCTTCAAAAGGATGAAAACATTGAGTGAACCTTATCTTTTAGATGTCCAATGTGATCGCCTGATGATGGTGTAAAGTATTGCTAGCTAGCTAGGAACCAATATCAACAGAAATTACCCACGACTGTATGTTTTTGTGTTTTTCAGTACACTTTTATAATTTTTATTACATTCTACCTTGCTTCACTGTTATCCAGAAATATTCTTCTTCTTGAATTTTTAACAATTTAGCTTTAGGTGCTTTACCGCGTATGTTGCGTCTGACGTAGAGCTGCAACAATTAGTCGATTAATTGATCAACAGAAAATTAACCAGCAACTATTGTGATAAACAAGTAGCCTCTTTTTTTTTTAAAGGAAAAATACCAAACATTTGCTGCTTTCAGCTTCTCAAATGTGTCATACATAACAGTGAACTGAATATCTTTGGGTTTTGGGCTGTTAATCCAATAAAAACAAGACATTTGAAGACATCACCTTGGGCTCTAAGTAATTAGAACAAGCATTCTTCATCATTTTGGACACTTTATAGACAAAATGATTAATCAATAATGCAGCCCTAGTCCAAAGATATAAGGACAGATGACAGAGTATAAATCATATCTGTATTTTATCAGCATATGAGAAGAAAAAATGCCACAAAATGGCAAGTCAAGGCAAGTCAATTTGTACAGCACATTTCAACAACAAGAGCACAGAGCGTAGAAGGCACCAAAACAGAATAGGTAAAAGTAAACTGGGCCTTTGTTAACAGAACAAAATATGTCGGTATGTCATGCCTTTTTTTTTTTCCAAGAGCTGAAAAACAGGTGTAAAAAAAGCCACAAACCACAACAAGAGCCTCAGGTGATATGGAGCACAGCTGTAAATAACATGGCGCTCTGACCACGCCACCTGGCAGAGAGTGACAGGACACAACAAAATGACTGCTCTCCCTCAGGCAGAGCGTGTGTGTGTGTGTGTGTGTGTGTGTATTCACCAGGTACATGTGTATGTGTTTATGACTTTCTATCTACCCCCCCCCCCTCTCCTCGTCTCTTTCCTTCTCATCCTCGTAAATACTCTCTCGCTCTATCTTTCTCTCTCTCCCACTCACACACACACATATACACACATGCTCCCTGCTGGACTTGAGCGCTGTGAACATCACGTCAGAGGCGGAAAAATGAAAACAAAATCGAACTGGAGGACTGAGAGTTACAAGAGAACGTGGGCAAACAACCAGACATGAACACAAACAATCCGGGGCCCTGCATTCGCTCTAAGCCCACCCACCCAGGATATGCAGAAACACACACATAGAAAGACACACACATCACAACACAACACAACAGAAAGAAATACACAGGGAAGCAGAGCTACCACATGCTTTAGGGGTGAAATCATTAGAAAATGCAGTTTGGAAGCAGGAGGGTAATACATCTTTTTTTTCTGGGCGGATGGATGGCAAGACAAGTTTATTCTCACACTCGGACATGTCAAGAGACTTAATACAGATGGAGAGATGAGGAGAAGAAGAAGAAGAAGAAGAAGAGTGAATTAAACAGAGAGAGAGTTATCTAGTCTGTTTTAATTATATAGCGCCAAATCATAAGAGAAGTTATCTAAGGGCGCTTTTCATATAGAGCAGGTCTCGACTGTACTCTTTGAGGCCAAACATTCTCCCACGAGCAAGCAAGCACTTGGCGACGGGGAATGGGAAGAAACCTCGAGCAGAACCGGGCTCTGGGTGGGCGGCCATCTGCCTCGACCGGTTGGGTTGAGAGAGAGAGAAAGAGAGAGAGA
Source organism: Thunnus thynnus (assembly GCF_963924715.1). NCBI lineage: Eukaryota > Metazoa > Chordata > Actinopteri > Scombriformes > Scombridae > Thunnus > Thunnus thynnus. The sequence goes on along the minus strand of NC_089530.1, from coordinate 23,029,821 downwards.
GAGAGAGAGAGAGAGAGAGAGAGAGAGAGAGAGAGAGAGAGAGAGAGAGAGAGAGGAGAGAGAAATGCTCCCTGCCAGGAAAATAACTCATCTGCAACAATCCAGTCCACAACTTGACCACACACACACACACACACACACACACACACATGCACACACAACACATCCAGCCATGGATAATAAATCTGTAAATTTATATCTGCGGTTGCTGCTCTGAAACAAACCTGTTCTCACTCACATTTTGGTTGAAGCTCAAGGATGGACAGACAGAAGCATGCAAACACACACACACAGAAAAAGATCTTCGCTAAATGCTTTTAATGCACTTCCTGTGGTCGCTGGCCACAATAAAAGTCTCCCAGCGAAGATACTCTTGTACAGCTTTTGTTGTAGAAGAAGCTACAAGAGGTCTAGTGGGACAGCTGCTGGCAGCAGCTTGTTGTGGATTATTTAGAAGGTTTATAAAGTGAATTGGAGGGCGAAGCGCTACATACGACACATAGTGTAAGCTGTTTCCCAATTCTACACTCATTCTAAGCGAGGTTTTGAGTATACAGTGTGTTCAGATTTGGACCCAAATGGAAACAGTCCTGTAAAGAACCCAAATCAGCTGTGCATAAATTAATTTTCAATAAAAAAAACCTGACAAGAAGCAGCAGCATGAGGCTCCACCTGTTAACAAACAGCTGCAGTTGAAAAATGTTGCAATATGTCCTCCACTATACAGTTTACAATCCTCTCTGTCTGCCACATAAACATGTTTTTCTCTTGTGACAGTGATGCACCATGAGATCTGACCGGATAGAAAGTCCCAACTTGACCAGAGCAGACTGAATGTAACTTGGGCCCAACCCGTCAGGCCTCGGTTACTGGACATTTTTGTTCACACTGAGAAAGTGAAACAATTAAAGCGGCTATAATTGATATTTTTCATAATAGCAATGTATGAAATGACAGTGTGTAATGTTTTTAGCGTGACTCATAGTGATGAGAATGACAATCATTAGCGACTCTGCAGCTCCTCTCGGCTTTACGGAGCTTTATAGCAAGTTTCAGCTCATTGTTTAACTGTCATAGCGTCTCATAGCGTCGTTTTGGGCGACAGCAGGCAGCTGGTTTCAGAGAAAAAGCTCTAAAAATCCACTGCACACTACCTGCTCAGCACTAAATGGCAAACAGACACAGTTCGTTGTAGACTAGCTGGTGAACATAGTGGAGCATTTAGCAGCTAAAGAGCCAGATATTTCCCTCAGGAGTTGGTAGAGAGCAGAAACAGAGCTTAACGAGTGTGAATACTGGACTTACTGTCACATCCTGCCCACTCTTTCTGTTGTGTTTGGACTCTTTGTGTTTTTGTTCTTTTGGGTTTTCTGTATTACACTTATGTTGCCTGCTAATTTAGTTGAGATCATTTGTTATTTGACTTATCTCTGAAGGACTTCCTGGCGTTCTCAGTTTAGCAGTATTATGTGCTTGAGTGCTTGAGACTTTCTGACTTGGTTGCCTTTTATTGGCTGGTCTGTTCTGTGTGTGTGTGGTGTGGGCATGCCTTTCCCTCCACACTTTCCCTTCTCACCTGCACTGCTGCTCGTGTCTTTTGTCGAGTTGTCTGCGTTTCTGGTCAGTGTTCCTGTGTCTCAGTGTCTCCTGTTTCTTTTGAGTAATTCAATAAATAATTTCTCCATCTGATCCTTCAGGTGGACAGAACCACGACTCCAACTGAATGATAATGTTGCTCCGTAACTGCTGGATGTGGAAATAAGCAACTGTTTGCTAACATGTTCAACATATCAACTTCAAAGATGATGATATGTCAGTGTTGTGTTCATTACTTGTTTATGCTGCCTGCTAGAGGCACATATCAGTTAGATTTAAGAAACTAATTTCCCTTGATATTTGATGTCCTGTTGTTGCACACTATTCTGTGGTCATCTGATTGCTGCAAAATTGTAATCCATGATGCAAAACTGCAGTCTGACTTGCAATCAGTTGCTCAAGTCTTGTATCATTTCCTGTTAGAAGAAAATGATAATGTATAGTATAGAATTGTAATTATTGCAACTGCTATCTGCCATTTCCTAGAGTCTGAGAGTGGCAGATATTCATGACTAGAAAAGCAACATGTCCTATAGAGGAAATGACAAGAGTCTCTGCTGTAATACCTCACAATGTAGGAAGCAAAGAGAGACCAAAAACTGTTTTATATCATCTTGAGTCCAATTGTAAAATCTGATCAAAATATGACTGAGAATCAGTTCATGTTTAGGGACTTATATAGACTACATGTACTGTATGTTATTGTTCATTATATACAACAAACTGTATCCAGTCCCGGCGTTATGGGCAGGCCTGGGGGGCCAGACCCACCCATCCAGGAATGTGGCCCTCCCAGGAGAAATCAGCATCAGCACTGTTTTAATGCACAGGCTTACCAAAGCTCAAGTCTGGGCCCAACGATGTGGAAGGGCCCAGGAGACTCAGGTGTTTAGTATCTCTGCTGCTCCGAAGCAGAAACCAGAGGTGCAATGTTAGTTTTGTTGTCAGCATTAGTTGTCGTCTCTTTCTGTTTCTAAACAGCTTGTTTAACCCTCTGAACTCCAGTTCACAGCAGTTACTGTTATTTAGAAATTTGTCAGCGTGTGACGCCAAAGTAGCAACCTCCAGGGCTGGAAAATGAAGCCAATGTGGAAGTGCCAAAACCTGCAGTTCCTCTAATGGCCACTTGAGGCTCCACAAGCGAGTCAATCCCCATAGACCCCCATGTTTAAACAAATAATATTTACAGCCTGGTACAAAAAATGGTTTTGGTCTCTATAGCTAATTTCCCCTTTCATGACAACTGTACTGTTAAATTTTATTAAGTCGTGAAATTATGCACAATTAAGGACATTGCTGCTTTGAGTGACAGGTCACTAGCCGCTACGTGGCTTGTTTCAGCAACCAGGCTCCACCTCTTTGCCCATTTTGGATTAGCTGGGAGTTAGGCAGGGTCAGGCACTGCCAAGATGGCGACACCCAGAGCCAATAGGTGATGTCACAGTGGCTACATCCATATTTTTCACAGTCTATGGTGAGGCCGGAGCGGGAAGTTAAACGGGCTAGCTGAGGTTAGCATGCCGACACAGTATCAACACAGTACATATCTGTCTGGTCCTTTTTGTATTACATCATGTAAATTAAATGGTGTTGCCAACGAGAGGCATTCATGTCCTCACCTTTTTTTTCTGAAATTAATCTTTTTAAACGGTTTGCTTGAGATGAAACGCTGAATCTCTTTGCAGTATCCACACTGATGGTCACAAGTTAAAGGCTGGTCAAACCTGGTGAATACTGGCTCTGTGACTACAGTTTAAACACTATTTAGCCACAAACTCTTTTTTAAACTTTTTCTACTCACTGACAAAGCAGGTTCATTGATTGAATATGGGCCACTTTCCGATTAAAGATAACACTATAAAATCACAAGATAGACTACAGCTGCACTGCCAATTTATAGGCTACGTTTAGTTTCCCACATTATAAGAAAGGTTACGAGGTGAATGCTTCTCGCTGTGCACAGTTTAACTTATGTAAATGTTTGGGGCAGATAAAATTGATAAGGCTTTTAGGAGCTAAATGCAGGTACTACGTGCAACCACAACACATTTAGCTGTTGCCAGCTAACAAGGTCATTGGTTAACCAGACACAGGTGTTTCGGGTTAACCGGTGACACGAATATAGGTGTCCTACATTCATACTCCTAAAGTCATAAATAAACTCGGTATATATTTGTCTGGTCCTTTGTGTATAACATTATGTAAATTAAATAATGTTAAATAATGGTGCCCGGCCAGTTACTTTCCTCTGGCACAGGGACTGACTGTATCACAACGATCATTTTAGGGGTAACAAAAATACGACCTGATATTCAGACAGATATTCTCTATACACAACAAGGCAAACGAACCAACTCTGGCCTCTGTTATTCTCTAATGGAAGACTTCTTCCTTCAACACTCGTCTAAATATCCTGTGATGGGGGGGACTTCACCACAAACACTAATCTGATTACTGTACAACTGACAGAGGAGATGAATGGTCAGTGTATGATGGGTTGGGATGGGTTGTAAGGACACGGCCAAATGATTATCGATCCACTGAGTGTGTGTGTGGGGTATGACGGAGAGGCGGATAAAAGGGTTAGTATATTGCCTGGAACCACATCTCAGTATTTTATGATTAAATTAAGAGTTCATGTATTTTCCTTTCATAATTAATGTAATATTCAAACTATAAACCTAATATGTCTTTATGTTAAAGGACAGATTCCTTTTAAAGTTTGCTCTGGATATTCACAGTATTCTGAGATGATTTGTACATTTTTTTATATTGTATATTACAAGTAATATTGTAACATTAAAATCTGATGTCCTGGTTGCCATGAAAGTTTCTAGTCATGTTCATGACTCACATAGGACAAGCCCCTTCTACACTTCATAAACTTTCATTGAGTGTTAGGCTCAGGTCCAGCTGTCAACTTTGCACAAAAGGCAGGCTATCCAATTGGCTGACTTGCCATTAAAGGAGACTTAACATGCTTTTTGGGATTTTCTGTATTTTTAATAGAGTTTTTATGTCGGATATCTCTGTTAAACATGATCAAAGTTACAAAACTTGAGGTGAGTGGACTCACTCACTCGGGAAGAGGGGCCTTAAAGAGACAGGAGCTAAAACAGCTTGTTTCAGACAGAAACTGAGGGGCTGCATCATGGGCCAGTATAAGATAAATAAGGAGTTTTTTGAACTGTGAGTCATACAAAGATATTTCTGTAGAGCCCCAGTATATAAATATAGACCTGGAGATGTGCATGATATGTCCCCTTCAAATATAATGTGGAAACTCATGGTCATCAGAGGATGAACTACTCATTACAGTGACCTTTGACCTTTCTTCTGTCACACTGAAACTGCCACCTGTAGATAATATCTCAAAATGTATTGGGCAGTCAGCCACGACACTTAACACTTTCATACTCACCAACATGTATTTTGCACACAAGAAAAGTGAAATTTGGTCAAAACTCAGTATTCATGGTCCCCAGATGATGAACCTTTATAGATTTCTTTGATCCTATCATCTCTCCTTACCGCCACATTGACATTTTATGATATCAAGTGGAAATTTTGTTTAAAATTTGGGTAACAATTGATTTGTTGGGATTAAATGTGCCTATAGGAGGGTTTTGGAGAAACATGCCCTTGCAGGTGAGGCTGCAACCAATTATTGTATTCATTATTTATGAACCTATTGGTTAATCTATTGTTTTTGTTTGGTTTTTTTGTCTTGTCTATTAAGTGTGTTAAATAGTAAAATAATAATTGTCACAGTCCAAAACTCAAAGAAATAAAACAGAGAGCATCAGAAAATCCTAACAATGGAGAAGCTGGACACAAAAAAACATTCAGCTTCTTAGCTTGATAAATTCATATTTATTCATATTGTTGTTGACTCATTTCTTTCCTGATGTATAATCACTTACACAACTGCAGAGTGACAACTGCGAATATCCTGCTCGTAATACTAAGTAAAACTGTGAAAATCAGGTCAGAAACAGCCAAAATTTTCCTTTGAAGAATCTTTTTAATGCAGCTACAGATAAAGCGTCAGTGGGACTCACCGTCCCCTGATGATGATGTCACTAGAACAGACCTTTCCCATCTCTCTGAAACTGCTGCAGCCTCAGGGAGGAACACAGGGGGGATATGATTCATGTAATACGCCCACCAATCCAACTGTGTGTGTGTGTTGCCCTTGCTCTCTCTCTCCCTCTCTCTCATCATATGCAGGATTAACTCACACTGGACAGATGGCCATCCGACGCTCCTCCCTCCCAAACACTCACATGCTTTCTCTCTCTCCCACACACACACACACACACACACACACACACACACACACACACACACACACACACACACACACAACAAACACATACACACTGCAACTCAGCACAGTACAGTGGCAACTTTAGTTCACAAGCTGTGTCATCATCAGTGCACATTGCCTGGGGCTTAAACACACATAATCACACACACACACACACACACACACACACAGGATGAAGCCCGTGTCAGCAGATGATGACTCTGATGTCAGAAAAGCACTCTATTCTGTCTCTGCTTGGCCCCTGTCTCTCTCACTAAAGCACCCATGTGGATGTTTTGTCCTTGAATGGCTTCGTTTCCCCTTTATCTTCAGGCATCACAAAGCCGGCAGGTTTATATTTAGATCCTTTTGTATCTGTGACCATCTATGCATGTTTGTAACTGTACTTTACAGTAAGCTTAATGTTTTGAGATATGATGTTTTTTTTTTTTTTAGAGGATTATTACTACTCAAGGCCTCTCCGAAGGCATTAAAATGTTTACATGTCACAGTTTGTGTTTCTCAGGAACCAACATCAGCCTCCAGGTTCTGTTTGTTTATAATATTGTGGGACGTCAATCAGGTGAATTTCTCTTCCTGCTTTCCCATGTGGGATGTTTGAGAGGGATTAATGTAAAAAGAGCTTTGAGAAAATGATTCCTACAGAAAACGGTGTGATGGTATGTAGCAGTGGTGTAAAGAAAACCTGAGTTAGATGCTAAAACTGCAGCTTAGCAAACTTTTTTTTTGGATTTAATTTAAATTAAATTGAGAGCAGCTGGAAGCGTTTATGTCTTAAAAAGGTAAACGTAAAACCTGCCTCTTAAGCCTGCTTTTGATTAAGAATGATTGATATAATAGGCATTATTTACTTTATTCATGTATTTTATTGTATTCATGTTGTAAAATGTCATTATTTTTTTAGTTTATTATTATTTTCTTCCCTCTGATTTTATTTGTCTGTTTTATATTGATTTTATCTAGTTCTTTAATCTAGTTTTTATTTCATTCTATTTTATTATTATTTGCATCATTTCAAATTTGGCCTCAAATTTTATAGTTTTTAAATCTACTTTACGTAATTACATTTTCATATTGTTTATTTCTGGTGTGCATCAGTCTCAAATTCTTTTACTGTTTACAGTCTACATTCGTCTTATTATTGGCTTGTCAGTCATCTGTGAAGCACTTTGTATTGCACTAACCTTACAAGATGTTATACCTCGCCATAGTAAAAGGGGAATCTGAAAAAAAACCTGGGAAGTGTTTTTTTTCCAGATAATAACAATCAAATAATAAAGAAATGAAAGTAAAGTAGTCAGTAGAAACCAGTAGTGAGTCACATCATTGATGGTTACTTCAGGATACAACCCTGTGCTCTTTCAGCCTTGTTTCATAGCAACCATTAAAGCTAACAAGTTAGCCGCCGTGATGCTAATGTAGGGAGGTTGATTTGTCCATTACAAAAAAGCTTCCTGTGTTTTGGTTTATTGTGAGGATAAAGGGAAAAAAAAGTCTTATAAGAGGCTGTGCATGATGTGATGTGCAAAATGGATAAATAATAGTGATAAATGATAACTAGCAGGTGCACAGTTGATATTAATTACCAACTATGCCCCCCCCACACACACACACCTCCTCACATACACCTCCTCACACACAATTACCAAGGAAGTACCTCCATATTGAATTCTGCAACTAACTAAAATTATCATTCAGTGCTAACGTTCAGCAGGAATGTGGGAAGCAGTGAGTCCTTTATATAGTGAGGCATGTGGCACGTTTGACTTTCATGAAGGAGGCCAGATCTCACTTCTTGGCTCTGACTTCCAATTAGGTTTTGGCTTTTAAACCCCAGCCTTGATCTTTTCCCCCGATCCTTAACCCTATCGTAGTTTTGCTGGCTAAAAAAAACATGACTGAATGTAAACCGAGGGTTTTCCAGAACAGTCTAATATCTGTGTTCTTGTCTGATGATTAGCCTGCTTATTTCCCAACATCAATGCTCATCAAAATTCCCAAAAATCAGATATCGTAATTGCTCCTTGGATTAGCAGATCCGACCTACTGTACCCTGACTACTTCCTGTCTGGTGTGTGTCAACTGACACTATGTTATGAGACGCTGCTGGTTTATTTTTTCCACACACACACACACACACACACACACACACAGACATCTACTGGTATGATATACTAATATATGTTGTGTTTGTAACATCAGCAGCAACTAACTGTGTAATTGTGGTTAAAATGAGAGTCACGACTATGTAACTCGAAGTGAGACCACAATAAGTTTCAAAATACTTCCACCGCACTTTATTTTTGTTTCACTTCCTCTTTTATTTTTATCTGACTGACAGTTACTGTACCTTCACTGCCACACTGTGTGTCACGCAACAATCGAGATAAAAGCCCCGAAGTCTCAACAAATAATGAATATTTGAAGAGTTAATTCCCCAAGATGTCTAACAAAGTCTAACAAATCTTACTCATCTTTCAAACCTCTACTTGTAGTTCTTAGATATGAAGTCCATGCGCTTTTCTGCTACTAACATTGTTAAAAGTCTCAACAGACATGATAAGGGATTCCCCCCGCGTTCATATTTCATAGTCAGATTCAATAAACCTACTTAACCCAGATCAAAACCGGAGCTCTAAAGCATCACTACAGTCCAGTCTGAGTTAACAGAAAGTTGCTGGCTCTAGCTTCCGACCAACAGGGGACAAGAATCATGACAGAAGTGATGTGAAGAGATGAAGGGGAACCATAATGGGCTCCAACGTCATGTAATAGGATTTCAGCGCCACCATAACATCTAAACTGCGGTCACAGCATTAGTAGACAGATTAAATCATGACATGAAGTGGAGGAGTTTAATCCAAAACTATAATCCCATTTTAGAAATAAAAATATATTACAGTATTTATATCTCTCTTTTTTTGATGGATAGATAGGTAGAACATTATTTTTATGCCAGTAACTCTAATGACTGACTCTCTCTGAGAGGTGGTAAATTTTTAAATCCCATCCTGCAGAGGCTTGTCTGCGCTAACAGTCGCCTCCGTCCATTTATCAGGCTCCTCTGTGATATATACAGCTTACTCGGCTCCAGTAGTCTGAGAGGCCGAACCCTCCGTTGTGGCTTCTGCACGCTGAGCTCTGGCTTTACAACAGCGAGTCGACAAAAGAGCCAGAGAAGATTTTTTTTTTATTTTATATTTTCTCTCCTCTATCAATTAGCACCATCAACATCCTTTTTCCAGAACCCGGCGCTGCATCTCTGTTGGGAGATAATGAGTCAAAATGTTTGATCAGTGTGAGTTCATTTCTCTGTGGCCTCCAGTGTTTCTGGCTGTCTGCACTTAGCATGCAAGAGACAAAGTGAGATCAATGCAGCGGTTTATTCTAGCAAACCTTGGGCAAATAGATTCACTTTGATGTGCCGCATTAGACAGTTTGCTGTTGAAACCGCCTAACGACACTGTAACGTCGGTCTACGAGTGTCTACGCGGCCTCCTCTCTCCTGTGAGGTTAATAAAGGATAAACAGGTAACCTATTTAGTCAGATGAACAGCTTCTACCAGAAAGTGTTGCTTCTCTGCTGTAGCCCTGAAGCTGCCTGGTAGTGTGCAGACTTAAACGTTTTTTTACAGCTGATTCTGACTTGAAAAGGCCCGAAGATGTGTGTGCAGCCACAAAATGTTCTTATTATAAAATTCTTGAATGGACATCTGATTTCAGTGTTCCAAAAATGTAAAAAAAAACTGCAAAGAATCCAACCACAAAAATGTTTGTGCACCTGCATGTGTGCTATAAACTGTTTTACAACTTCAGGCGCTTTGGACAGCTTTTGTTGGCCTTTCAAAGAGCTTAAAATGAACATTAACATTCAGAGTCAATGTCCAACAAGCTAAGGTGCAGGACTAGACGTGTGTTCACGTTCACGTAAGTTATATAAGAAGGAGACTTTAGCAGGAAAGCTAATGCGGGTTGTTGTTCAGACTCTGTGGCTCTTGTGTTGCGTAGCAGGATGCAATCAGGCTCAGTGTGACCGTCTGCTCTGCCTGTAATAGAACAAGACGTTATTGCTTTATGAAAAGATTTGATTTGCTGTATCAAAATAAGGACTCCAACTGTATTTAATTAAGATAATGTAAAAATAGGGGAAGCCATCATAAAATCAAAGAATTTAAAATATAAACTTCTCTCTTTCGGTTTCTGATTTTTGCTCAAAAGAGAACACAACTGATTTACAGAGCAGATGTTGCTCTTGTAGACAAGACAGTTTAACTTCAGCATTTATTTCTAAGTTCTTGTATCTGGATCAGCCTGAACGCGATATGCGTGTTAGTATGACTTGTTTGTTTGTGTGTGTTTTGTATGTGAGAACAAGCAAGACGTTATCTAGTCTGGACAAAGAAAGCAAGAGCAGCAGAGAAAAAAAACAAAGAGAGAGAGGGAGGGAACGCCATTGGAAAACAAAGGGTGAGACTGCAGACCAATATAACAACACGTACGACCAATACCTTCAATCAATAGACAAACAGAATCTACTCCCTATTTCTTCTTTATTGGATCTGTCTGTGTGGATATAAGACACAAGAGTGTGTATGTGTGTGTGTGTGTGTGTGTGTCCTGACCACCTCAACAGCAGCGTGATGACCACTGAGGTTTTTAGTATTGAGTATTTTCAGGGTACAGCAGTGATATTGAAGCACAGGTCCCTCTCTCTCTCTCTCTCTCTCTGCTCCACTGCTCTCCAGTCTGTCCTCACTAAGATACAGCTGATGCAGCCACAAGTACGGCCAAGCTTTTAGATAACAGGACTATTTGGGCAGCAGCTTTTCTGCAATATTGGTTGTTGATGGGGGAGATATCAACAACCATCCCCAAAACAGATCAGATGGATTAATGATAAACTGACTTTAATAAAAAAAAAAAAAGGCACAATAGAAACAGATATTCACAATAGAATATGTACTAAACTGTATGTATTTGCTTTCAGATCCATTTTCAATTAATTTCATTGCTCATATCCTAAATTTATATATGTTTAGCAAACCATCCATGTCACAAACATGTACATATTACTGTAATAGAGATGGAGACAGTTTGGCCAATTATTCACTGTACAACAACGTTCCCCTCAGATGGGCATTATTTAAAAAAAATGGATTTGGCTTCTTTTTGATGTGCATGATGTGATCATAATGTAAATTTAATGGGACCGGCCAGAGCTTCAGGGAAAGAGACTCTAATGTCATGTTCACATCATAAGGGATGGATGGAAGACATGAGGAAGATTCGGATATTTACAACTTGTTAACGGGCAACTCAAGATGGTTGAGTTCCACATGTAGAATCTTGGAAAAATATCAATTATAGCCACTTTAAGTAAGTTATATCAGAACATCTTAGATAGTAGTAATTACAATGAGGATGCTGACATGAATGCTATTGACAACTAAGAAAACAATGACAACGGTAACGGCGAATGCACAGCAGGCTGCACAACAAGAAAACAAACCAGGAAGAGAAAAAATTTGAACCCTTGATGTGAGAACAACAGAAAGGACAAAAGTTATTGTTCAGCTTGTCGGTGTAGTTCAACCAAACTGCATGGAGAACCTGTCGTCCACAGCTCCTTATCGAGCTCACTGTGTCTGCTGCTTCTTTTATCGTTCTTGAAGCCTTTTTTATCTTTAAATGAGTTACAACTAAACAAGGTCACAAAGATCTGTGGCCATTTCTGCTCCATCTGTGGCTGCTTCACTTTAAAAAGCCTTTAAGTGCTTTGCTGGTGTTGCGGAAAAATTCTGTTTTCCCATTAATTTGTGCTTCTCCTGACCTTAACGAGGCAAACAGTCATATTTGGGTTAACTCTGTGTGGTCAGTTGGCATTGTTAACAGTTTGACAGCATTCAGCCTCATAGATGAAATGATAACAGATCAGAAAATAGTGAAGAATTTGAAGATGTCAATCATGGAATTATTAATGGGAATTAGTATGTGGGCTGTCAGGGACTTCTCTTACCTCTATAGTAGGGAACACACTGGACATTTTTTTGAGATTTTTCTTTCAGCCTCTAATAGGTGTAACATTTCAATTTGCATTTTCCATTTTCCCAAACTAGTAAATAAGATCAAATTAGTAAAACTACACAAAACTGTTAAAACAAAAAACAAAAATTAGTAAAACTGTCCTCTCATTTAGGTTAAGATTCATTCTAATACCTATAATTTATGTCAAAGTTGACACCTTTGTTCATGCAAGTCAATTAAACTTTTATTTTTATATCCCAATATCACAAATCATAAAGTTGCCACAGGAGGCTTTTTAATCTGTACAGCAATACAACATCCTCTATACTTAGACCCTCGATTCAGGTGAGGAGAAACTACCCCCCAAAAAAAGACTTTAACAAGGGCAAAATGGAAGAAACCTTGGAAGAGAAAGTCAGGCGCGATTCTTCTTCCAGGACAGACAGACATGCAGAAAGCAAATTTATAGTATGGAAAAACAAGCGTCTTGTCTTTGAAAATGAGCTGATGCACCTCAAGAGGCTTTTCCTGCAAACAATACATCATATCAGACTGATAAATCTAGCGCTACATCATTTCACTGTGTGTGTGTGTGTGTGTGTGTGTGTGTGTGTGTCTGCAAGAACTACTCAGTATTAATGGACACTAACTTGCCACCAGGCAGCCACAAGAACATAAACACTCCCGTTTGGTATTGTTCGCCTGTTGTCCAGCCTACAGCCAATTCTGTTCGCTGCTCTCACAACAATCACATCGACTAAGAAATCGATACAATCCTCCAGAGAGTAAAGACCAGACTGAAGTCCTGCCATCTCTCAGTCCCATTCTCGTGCACACGGGGTTGTGGGTGATCCTGACAGGTAACGTCATCCTCTCTGGAGTGTATGAGGGGTGATTAGTGCCGAAGGGGAAAGGAGTTCAGAAAATGTGAGCGCTCTCTAAGGACGAGCTACCGGTGGAATTTAAGTGCTTTGAAGTGAGGTTCAACATTGCAGTGTGTCAGATTGGTGAAATATCAAAATGGACAACATACAGTGATCAAGGTAAAGGTCAAAGTGTGTTTCCAGGTGTTTTATATGTAAAAAGTAGTATAAAGCCTGGTGTCTCCAAGGGGAGCTGCATGAAATGTGATAAATAGAAAAAAGGTTACCAGACATTTGCAGCCTGCTCCTCATCTCTGCTGGAGGCTAACAGCTCCAGGCTACATTAATCGCTACTAGCATTACAGATCAGAATCTCTAGCTGTCAGTCCAGTTGCATTGTGGGGATTGTAGGCACCAGGCTTTGACAAGGTAGAAGAATGTGTGGAATGAAAAAAGACAACAACTCTGGTTCTGCTGCATTGATTTTGATCCTTTTTTAACTGTTCACGTGAGTCCAGAAATATAGAAATATAATTTTAAATCGATGCCGTATTCTTTGCTAATGACTTTAATATTAAGGTAGGTTATTCTGACAAAGGAGGAGGCAGTTTTTGACAGATAGAAGAGAAAAAAACACGAAAGACTCGATACAATAAGTGGCATTATTTACAAGCACAGCTGTAATGATTGTGGTCCTTTCTGTCTGTGACCAATGTCTGCCATGTGCATCATTTCCAAAACTCTTCTCACTTCTTATGCTAAGAATGCTGCAGTTTCAGTGTCATTGACTTCATCTGAATTTTAAATGGCCGGGGAGCAGCTATGCTTGCAAAGCTTAGCATGTTTGACTTTAATTTGCTGCTTGGAAATATGATGCAATGCAGCAAGATGAGTAGCTAATAACTGCCAAATCTGAAACAAAAAGTCACGTCACTTCAATAATTCAAATCAAAATAAACAATAACTGATAGTTTATGCTTTTCTTTGCAAAGTGTTTTAGCTGCAGGGGAGTGAGAACAGCTGAGTGAAGCAGCCAGACGGATGAAAACATCACAGTCCAAACCTTTTCTATTTCAGATTAACAGCCAAATAAGTTGTTTCAGAAAATATCAGAGGCAAATAATAAAGGGCACAGATCTCATTACAACTTGGGGTAACTTCAGGACTAAATAACGTGTTGCTGTCCTTTTTGCCATTAATAGTAGCTTAAAATATAGATTCATGAATCACCTTTAGGCCATCCCTATACATATTTACCTATTTTACAGAGCTGCTGGTGAAGTATTTGCTTCTTTACTCTCCAGCAGCAGCTTCTCACTTGTCACTAGACTCACTGAAGATGCAACTCAGACGTGCTACAGAGACGGATTCAAACGTCGTCCAATAGCAAGCAAAGGTATCAGGATGAAGTTAACCGCTAACTTCATTACTCAAATTCCCACTTAGTTAGTATATGCAACGGTTCAGAACACCAAGCAGGATACATAGAATATTGAATATATATTTTCAATTACATAGATTACTTATACATAAATAATTTATTGGGGAGAGGGGCAACTTAAGTTTTTAAGAAGGTGGAGGGGACTCGAGACCCCCCAACCTTCCCCCCCAACACTCGTATTTCAATGGAGTGTCTTGCACGTACTGTATATTTGTGTGTTCATACATATACTTGACCTACTCATGTAAGTTTGTGATATCGCCATCTGGAGATTTTTGCTTTTAATACAGTCAGACACAATTCAGCTTTAAAAATTTGTAAATAATAACTCAGCTAGATAAAGTGAGAGCCAATGTCTTGCTTTGCTGTGGCATTTATCGCCCCTCATACATTCTAGTAACAGCCAAGTGACATCTACAATACCTCACCTTATTGAGAATAAAGACAAACTTCCACTAATTCACTGAACCCAGAACAACAAGCTATTTTCATATTTGGCACAGTGAGATAACAGATATTAGACTGATATTACTATTACTGGAAGATTGAAGTCACCAGCCTGCTGTGGACAGCTTTGATGGAACCAAAGTGGACTTTGATCATACAAAAAACCAAATCTTAAAGGTCAGCTTTGAACTCCTAAAAGGCACGTGGCGGATGTCACATTACTCATCAACTTACTTGAATCTCCCCTGACAGTGCTGGCACTGATCCCCGACCCATCCGTGGTCACACACGCAGGTGCCGTTGCTGCACCTCCCTGAAAAGCAGGTTTTATCACACGACTTGGACACCGAGGAGGCTTCCGTGTGGAGCACGAGATGAAGCATCACAAATACTCCCAGGTATGTTTTCAAGACGTCCCGGGAGCTCCTTGTGGACGACTTGGTCCAGGTGCATAGATGTATCCCTCCAGCATCATCCATGATGGACGCGGAGTGTCTTTTTTTTTGAGAGAGAGAGAGAGAGAGAGGCAGTGAACTGTCACCTTACGCTGTGAGGTGATCTGTTGTCATCAGCAGGGGTGTCTGTAGGCTCAAATAGCCTACCTGTGACGCCTGTGGAAAACGGTAATTACGCACTGTCAGAACATGCCGAGCGGCGTGGAGCAAGCTGCGGGACAGGACAAAAGGATGAAACTTTGATGGAGGCAGTTTAAACCTTAAAAACGCTCTGAACGCATTTCCAATCGGACCCATCCGCTCTGAGCAACAAAAACATTATTAAAAAAAAAAAAAAAGCACGTTACGCGCTCTGCTGCGCGTCCGCACAAGTCTCCCAAATAACTTCCAGTCTGGTCAGCGATGTAAACACACGACCGTGACGGAATGCTTCAACGTCAAAAGACTGTAATCCGGGAGATGAAATACAAACACGGAGCTGTTTGTATGTGCGCCTCTTTGGCTGCTGGATCTGTTCCCAGACAAAGACGTGCCCTCTGCCCGGGTACGAGGAGGATGCGACAGCCGCAGCTCTCCCGGAGCGGTGCTTCTCTCTCTGTGTGCTGTGTCTGCTATCGCTCTCCCGTCCACACAGCTGGTTCCTGACGGGGAAACTCCTGCACAAAAGCCCCGAGCATGAGCAGTACGGCCACACGGTTAAAGGGGCAGTTCCCTTTAAATGTACAGTGCAGGCCTGCAGCACAGAGACAAAGGCAGTGACATTCGTCTGCAGCACGGTCTCAGTGTGTTCTCCTATTAACTGTTCAGCCCTCAGTCGGAGCTTTTAGTAGATGTTTAAAACCTCACAACAGCAGAACATAACGGTGATGGTGGCGGTGCGTTTTTATTATCATGCAGCCAACACAAAAGAAGTGCAACAGGAGCTTGAAGCATAATCAGATTATCAATATACTGTATGTATTTTGTACTGATGCGTTCAGGGGTTTTCCCATTAACGTAAATGATCCTATCTTGACTAAAGCCTTAATCTAATCTTTACCAAAATAATTTCTCATACATTTACAGATACATTCTATTTTTCTGATACATCTGCCAACATCACCATCAAATCCCAAAAGATTCCCTCAGATATTGTGATTTTGGGATGTTATTCAGCTTTACAAGCAATCAGGAATGACTTTCACTTAAATTACACTTGTCTAAAATTAATTAACTCAACTGCAGGATTCCATCACATTAATCATATATGTTATCAGTCCATCTATAGTTCTGCCATCCTGTCTTTCCATGCTGTATTTCTGTGATTTTGTCATCTGGTCTATTCTCTACACACATCTTTTGCTTCCAGGTCCCATTAAAGTTTTTTGGGGGGGAGTTTTTCCTTGTCTGATAAGGATAGAGGATGTTGTATTGCTGTACAGATTGTAAAGCCCCCTGAGGGCAAATTTGTGATTTGTGATATAAGGATATATAAATAAAAATCGACATGACTTCCGCAAAACTCAGCCTAAAGGTGTTGTAGCATCGATTTCATTCATGTAGTTTGACAAAATGAGAAAGTTGTAGCAGTCACAGTGTAAAGGGGGTGTGTCAGGCTCATCAGTCTTGTTATTGGTCTAATTTGGTGTTTCTTTAAAGATAAAGATGAATGGCTGTCATCAAAAATTAAAAAAGAGCATACATTAATCATTTGCACTTGTCTGATGCAAATGACGTCCATTTGCATAATACAGTATGTCAGTGGAGCACTTTGTGATGTATCTTTAAAAACAAAATATGTCCTTTGTGCAATCAAAGGGCAGAATTAGCTCCACTGGTCATTATTGATTAATCTGTCGAATACTTTCTCAATTAGTCATTGGTGAAAAATATTGATCACCTTTCCTAAAGCCCAAGATGCAACCTAGATTCAGTTTTTTAGAGAGGACTAAAGAAATCAGAAAATATTGACATTTAAGAAGCTGGAACCAGAGAATTTCAGCATTTGTCCTTAAAAAAAAAATACTCAAAACCACGAAATTGAATAATCAGTTAATCGACTATTGGTTGGAGCTCTATTGGCCATCATCCCTGGGGCTGCCAGTTCAGTGCCTTGCTCAAAAGCACTTCAGCAGCAAAGTTCTTCTCACTTTTCATGCCACCTGTAGTAATAGTTTTTACTGTTCTCTAGATACTCCAAAAACTCTTAAAAATCCTGAGCTAAATTACCATTTCTCAATGTCTTTCTGCCAAATTCCAGCACTGGATATTTGTTCTTCAAGGTCGGGTAAGTACAACAGTAATGTCAAAATCCAATTTTGTTACCCAGCCAACAGAAAAAATGTTGGACACTCACACAAAGTAATTCTCTCTCTTTCTCTCTCTCATACACACTCTCACACACATCATGAGAACGGTTAACCGCAGGGAATGATAGCTAATAAAACTGCAGCAAAATGATAATTTCTGCCGGAGCAATTGCTACGAGACAATTTTGGAGACAGCATTATCAGTATTCTCACTAAATCCATGACAGCGAGGTCTGCTCAAATATTATCTATTCATCACCAGCTGGGAACAGTAAAATATCTGAATGCCTACAGTGGCTGCTGGTGTCCAGATTGCTCAGATTTTGTAGAGATCAATCAGTGATGAATGGACAAGTAATTACTTGAGTTAAAAAATGATTTGCTTAAATCAGAAAACCTCTTTATTTATGACCTGAGTTTTATTTGCCTGGATTCATGAGGTGATTCAGAGACAGATACAACAGGAACATTAAAACCAGACTGACAGAGCGGAGGCCTAATTCCCCAAATTGTCTTTCTGATTTATAACTTTATCTCACTCTCAAGGCTTTAAAGACACAAAGATATTCTTAGGAGCCAAGTGGTGCTTTTTGGAAAACAAAGCCAAGATTTGCATCTGTGCTCCCTGAGGGCTCACAAAAACATCCAGTGAGCCAGAGGACAATAATCCTGCAACCAAAAGATAGACTCATCTCAGGCAAGACATCAGCCTGCTGCAGAGGGATGAGGAGAATCACAAGATCTTACCTTGAAATACTGATTTCAACAGTTACGTGTCCAGGTAGCAAGTGATGTTTCACAAGGTGAGTGTGAACTTCTGCAGTCACAGCTGCTCAAGGATACACTCCATTACATCAACCAATATCACTCCAAATCCTAAAGATTTCCTCCCAGCTCCCTGTTGATGTTGTGAAACTGGACACAGCTGTGTACATTACTCACAGTTCAATTTCGAAACATCAAGAGCGAGCACGGGGGAGGAAATTTTGGGGATTTTTTGTTGATGGTGCGATTGGGCGCTACAACAAAATCAAAGGTGCATTTATATACTTTCTGTTTTTGGTTAGGCTAGGGTGTTGATTAATGTTTAATTTACTAAAAGCTCTACAAAGATTGTATTGTGAACAGGATTGCTCACAGTGAGAGAATTATCACCCGACTCTGCAGCTCCTTTCTCTCTCTCTCTCTCTCTCTCTCTCTCTCTCTCTCTCTCTCTCTCTCTCTCTCTCTCTCTTTCAGCTCCTAGTTTTTGTTTTACAGCATATTTACAGCCTAGTCCAGTCTCAATGCTGTCATTAGCTAAGTTTTCAGTTTTGGTTTTCAGCCAACAAGCTCTGATAAACTCGCTGTGCACTACCTGCTCAGCACCAAACAACAGACTAGATTGATGAAGAAAGTAGAACATCTAGCAGCTAAAGAGCCAGATATTTCTCTCAGGAGCTGGTGGAGAGCAAAAAGGAGCAACAAGGAGAGTGAATGTTGAACTTCAAACATCCATCAGGAGGACACAAACACAACTCCGAGTGAATGCTAATGTTGCTACATTTGCTGGATGTATAAATAGGTAATAGTTTGCTAACATGTTAGCCATAACCACCTTTATGTCAGGGTTGTGTGTCTGTTAGCTAGTTAAGGGGTTCTTCTGCCCCCTAGTGGGCAGAAATACATGAGTGCAACTTTAAATGAACTTGATTAAATCCATACTGGTGTCAGTTTGTGCCTCTGAAGTAATCATATGTTCAACTCTTTGCAAAGTCCTGAATGTCAGTCATCAAAGCACAAGTCTCCAATGTGAAAATACTGGTGTAATATTATTTTCCTGGTTTTATAAGTCCTTATTCTTAAATGACCGGTATGCTAGTTGACAAAATGATCTCACCTCAAGGTGCATTTGGTAGCTATTCTTGAGGTTTTGATCATTCCACATGATCTTCGTCAGCAGACAGAGTTTGCCCAGTTGTTGTGAGCTTCTTGATGTTCAAATTTCTGTTTTTTCTTAACATTAGTCATGTTGGTTTTAAAGTTGAGTTTCAAAGTTCATTCTTTACCTCAGAAGCCGTTTTTTTCAGGTCAGACAAGGTCAAGAATGAACTTTGAGACTTGAGTCATACAACCGTCAGCTCTGCGGTTAAGGTTTGGTTAAGTTTAGGCGAGTAAAACGTCTGGGTTAAAGCTGGGAAAAGATCATCAGGGGTGCAAGACAGCAAAAACTGCAGAGTCCTGAGTCATAGTCGCTATTTTTGAGATAAACTCTAAAAAGATGGTTTTGAGAAAAAGATAAATGGACGAATCAAGAGTGTCCACAGAGACTGCGGGTGTTCAGTCTGTACAACAAATCAGGGAGAGTTTTGACAGTTAAAAAAGATCCATCTTCATCACCCATATATGATTAAGACTGATTCTATTTTCATGGGTTTGTCATTTCATACACGGCACATTAATCTACAATATATTTTATATCTGCTTTTATATGAGAAGCCATCCAAATTCATCTCTGGTCGCTTGCATCATTTATTGCTTATCTTATAGTTGTGAATCACATTTAGCTTGCCAAATAACTTTGCTTGATTCTTATTTAGATTCTATATTATCTGACTACAGCAGGGATTCTGGCAGCCAGCCACTCCTTGAGGAAAACAGCTGGTTTATTGCAGGCTGGCTTTTGCTTTCTACACCCCTCCTGGGACACACGGCACCACCTCCTGCGCTCCAAGGTGCACCTTGCAGCCTCTGATGCCGCTGCTGCTGACATACACTTCTTTCTTTGCCCTAATTTCACAGCTCTTTTTGCTAGCAACAAGACCATCTGCCTTGCCTCTAAATTAGGGAGAGTATTTATCAAATGTCTTGTGATGGGAATACTGATCCGGGTTCTGCTTTGCCTTGCAAGTCGAGATAAATGACAAGGTCAAGGATATGGAGATATGCACCTTTTCACATCAATATTCATTATCCTTCTGCTGGGATATGGGTTAGAAAATTAATTGTAAAACTTTGCTGTCACAAGTGTCACTGTAATGAGACATTGTGCAGTAAGAAGGTCTTTTCTGTCATTTTAACTTTGCTCACACCCAGATATGTTCATCTCAGGTGATGTTTCTGACTAAATAGGTGAGAATAAAAGTCATCAGCTCCTTTTTATCTGTTCTCCTTTGACATTTCCTGTGGGAAAAGCCCTGACAAACACAAGCTGCTGACTGCGTGCACAAATCTGCTAGTTTAAAGCTCCGAGGGACAGCAAACAGTGGTATTAAACCTCACTCTTAGCCTGTGGGAAATTGGTTTGGCTTGTTGTTATTCCTGCTGCTTGAGTTGAATCCTATTATAGATCGTTTTTAACCTCCCCCTAAGGGCCAAAGTAGGAATATTGATTGGCTTACACAAAGAACCAACTGTGAGGAAAATGAAAAAGAAAAAAAAAAAACAACTAATATTGATTTTGGACAGTTTGTCTATAATTAAACAGCGGAATAACTAACTGCACCGGAGGGACATGGGTGAATGAGGATGATGAGGGTATGCAGGATTCAGAGCAGGTACATCATAGAACGTCTGCCCATATTATTGTCTTTCGCTGACAGCTGCATGGTGTTTAATAGAGCAGATGTGCCATAAAACATGCGCGTAAAGACTGCAAATTGAATGCCATTATGGCCATTTTACTAAGACAAGAAGAAAGAACACACACACACTAAAACATGCACAGATGTAGAGTGAGTGCATGGAGAGAGAGTCAATGGATGGCAGAATGAAAGGAGAATTAAACAGGCCTTGGGAAAAGATTACAAAAAGATTATAAATTTTGCTTGATGTTTGGCGACCCCTGCTGTTAAAAAGCTGAACATGCAACTACAACGATCAGATCCTATTCAAGGACAGGGTCACAGTTTTTCAAGTGTGTCTTAAGACAACAGTCAGGAGTCCATATGAACAGTGAAAGAGGTTTTCCTCACTGTAATCATTCCTCCTGTTCATACTGGATATTAAAAGATCCCCTTCAAATGTGCTTTCAATGTAAGTGATGGAGGCCAAAATCCACAGTGTGTCCACACAATTATTTTGTGCAAAAAATGCATTTAAAAGATTATCTGAAGCTTATTTGAGTCTTCAGCAGTCTGAGTTAGTCATATCAAGTGGATGTCTGACACATTTACAGTCTTTTTAGCATCGAATTCCCTCTTTGTGTTTCCTCAGACAGTGTTTCCCTGTTGAGCTGCGGTGGAAGTATAGTAACAAAAAGAGGAACTTTGGCACTAAAAAGACTGTAACGTTGAAAGATATCTACTTGATTTGACTCATTTGGATGCTGAAGCTTCATATTAGCTTCAGATAAACTTTGAAATACATTTTTGCACAGAAGGAGGACTGTGGATTTTGTCCCCCATCACTTAGATTGTAAGTGCATTATAAAGGGATCTTCTAATGGTCAGTATGAACAGGAGGAATGATTACAGTGAGAAAAACCTATTTCAATGTTCACTGGGGCTCCTGACCTTTGTTTTAGGACAAACTTGAAAAATGTACATTTTTTTAAGATTCCTTTAAGATCCATCTGACATTTAATTCACAGCAAAATATAGTTTGAGGTTCATTATTGACTTTGGAAAAAGGAGACAATGAATCTGACAGTAAAATCTCAGAACTAGGTTCACTTAGGAGATTGGTTTTTAGCTTTCTTCCCTTGACCCTCATCAGCAGATGGAGTTTGCTCAGTATTGCTTTTTTAAACATCTTTATTCAATCAGGTAGTCTCATTGAGATTTAGATATCTTTTTCAGGAGAGACCTGAGAACATAAAACATTCATAATCAGACAAGAACACAATCAGCAAACAGAAACAACACAAATAAGGTCAGACAGTCACAATAAAAACAGTATTAATAAAAACTGAATTGGAGAAGGAAGTTGTGCTTCAACGATGTGATTCTCAGTTGAGTGCTGAACCCAAGATTCAGTGAGCATATTCCAAAAATATGAAAAGGTTGCTCATTGGTCACTCATTAGTTTGTGAACTGCCATTTTGAAGCCTCATGTTTAGCGATTTGACTGTCGCCATCTTGGATTTGACCATCACCATCTTTGATTTTTGGAGCCAGAAGTGACCATATTTGGACAAGAGGGTGGAGCTGACCCTAGCACTAGCCACTAGTTTGGTTAGCATGGTGCATTTACAGTCTGTGATAATGCTAATGCTAATTTTCACCAGTGAAAAACAGGCCTAAAACCATAAAGAAAAATGTTCTCACCAGAAAAACTGAAGAGCCAACACCTCAGAGGGTCTTCTAGTACAACCTGATGCTGAACATGACTTTTTAGGCCACCAAAAAGTTACAACTAACTTTAATAAACTGAAAACACACTGTGAAATAGCAACAGCTACACCTATACCCTGTGAATCTGGGGTTACGCCATGGTCAGGTTACATAATCAACGTTGTCACCATGATAGCGACTTGTCAATCACAAGGTGGCCATGCCCTAAAGCATGTCCTGCTTTATTTTACTCTAAATGGCACCATACATCATGCTGTATTGAAGAAGACTTGAAACTAGTGATTGAGATCATAAATTCATCAGGAAACAGTTTACTGAGGTAAATCAAGTGAGAAGTAGGGTCATATTCTCATAGACTTTAATACAAGCAGATCAACATTACAATCTCTGTGCTGAAAAGTGTAAGCATTTTTCTATTGTGATATGAGCCAAATAAAGAAGTGAAATGTTAGTATTTTGTCCTCCTTGACTGGGAAATTTGAGATATGCCACCTTTTCATATTTTTGGAACATATTAATAAAAACTGTTACAAGAGTCATAAAAAACATCACATAAAACAGTTTTAAAGTCTCCAAAGGGAATGAAAGAAACTAGGCAACTTTCCTAGGAATAAAAGGGGCCCTGACACCAACGCTGTATCCAGTTCTCTTATTACACCCATGGTGTATACTAAATGCCAACAACTCCATCAAGCTGCCATAGTAATTATGACCCACAGAAGAAACACAGTTCAGATGACGTCTATACAAGGTGACAGATTTCAGTGTTAGGAGGAGGTGGACTGGGTGGATGGCTAGATACATAGGATGGCAAAAAGTGGACTTAGCTGCAGGAGACCACTATTCTCTTCCCGCCTCCAACTGCGAGTGTCACATTTCCAACCACAAATCAGGACGGTTTTTAAAAAACCATGATTGTCGTAGTGTTTACTGTTGCCATGATGACGGAGGTTGCCTTACTCTAAGGAAGTAGTACAATTTGTTTCTATCCAAAGCAACAAACATCTGAGAGCTGATACAACATGATTAAGTGCCATAAAGCTAAGTCTGAGTCCAAAAGGATGTAGATGCCAACAGGTGGTGCATAGAGTACATACATTGCATAGAAGCCTCTACCTTCAGTCCATCAAGTACAGAGGTGTCTTCTCCTAAAGATTGAGACTCTGCAGATCAAACAGAGTTTGGTAACTCGTTTCACCACCGGGGAACTAGAAGAGTCCAGCTAGTGACTTAGGGCCCTGTTGTGGTGTCGGTACCAGGCGCCTTTCATTGGCAGAGTGTAGTGTGTAGTGAGTGGAAGGGAGTGTAGACATGAATAAGGGAGTTCAAGTAGGCAGGAGCTGTTCTAGTTGTTTGTTTTGTAAGTGAGAAAGTTTTAACTCGCACCATGTTTCAAGTGATCATTTTAACCCAAACTATGATCCTTCTTTCACCCTAACCAAGTGGTTTTTGTGCCTAAACCTAACCAGACCTTAACCACAGCGTTGTCACATCATAAAATATTTTTAACAGTGATGTGTAACAGTTTTGGAAAGTACAGACAAATGATGTTGTCCTGCTGATTACTGCCAATAGAGGTGCCAGATTATGAAACGCTACACATGTTTACTTTTCACACCTTGGTGAGGCAAAATGTGACACCCACATGGTAGACTGGCGGGTGTATTACATGTTTTGGCGTGATACCAGGTTGCATGGTTGCAGTGCAAGGATGTGATGTATGATACTGAAAAAAGTCCACCTACCAATGAAGGCCACAATATATGACTAAAAGCTCTGGGAATAATATTGCAGTAATGATTCTTGTGCTATTATTCTTGTCGGATTAAATCAATTCCAAGTATCAATCATTAAAAAATGTTTTATCTGTAAGTGTAAAAGTATGAAACTGTTCCTGTATATGGAAAAAATAAACTGTCTTTTGTTCTCTCGGTTATTATTCCCTTCTGTGGAGAACTTCATCTTTGATTCATAAAAAGGTTTTTTCCTTCCATTCCTGCAGCTGTTAAAAGTGGAAAAAAAATGTTCCTTTCATTCTTCAGAACAGTTATTTTCCTGCAGCCACTTGGATGTTGCTGTCCTGTAGTGTGACCATAGTTACAGTTGAGATGATGACTAAATCCCATCCATCGCTGCCAAGCCATGTTTGTTTGATTTAGACCCGGCTGAGTGAGAGGGGAGAGAAGAGAGGGCAGGACGTGGCCGGTGTCCAGGGGATTTCCTCTGTCTGTGATTGATTCTTATCTGCGGAGCTCAGAGACACGTCGGCTCATGTGCTTAATGAGAAAACAAGGTGGAAAAATGAGACAGAAGGATATTGTTGCTTTCAAATAGGCTAATCCATTACTGTGACCTCTGCAGGCCTACAGGAATATTGTTTCTCCCAAAGGCTGAAGAAAAATTCTGGGCTCCTTGTATAAAAATGAAGCTTTTCATTCACTTTTTCTGCATTAGGAGGGTAAAACTACGCTTTTTAAGATTATAAACTTAAGAAGTGATTTGAATTTCCTCTAAATTTACACTAGAGGGCCCTCTTCCTTTTGAGTTTGAGCTTTTGGTTGCTGTCTGTCTGTTGCTACATGCTACAGCTTGTGTTTTTTTTCTGGCATTTTAACTTGTCAAACACAAGTGTAATGAATAACATTAGTAATGGCTAACTGGAACGAAGCCAGCGTTAATGTTCTTAGTTCCACCTGTGCTTTCCCTGCTGTGACAAGTCAATGTGTCTACTATGGAAAAGGTCTGTTATAGTCACTGAGTGTGTTTACATGCTTATTAGTATCCTGGTTGTGATCAGGTTTTCGGTTTTTATGTGTTGCACACATAAACATCGTATCCCTGGTTTCAGAAGCCTGGAGTACTTCAATAGAAACCAGAATACTGTGGCATGTAAACACGTGATCCAGGTTTCTCATCGCTCTCTGTTGGTAGAGAAATGAGCAGCTGAGATGATGAAGAGTCAAGACACAACTGGACGCTGATGATAAGAAACCTGGATACTGTTATGTTACGTCATGCATGCAGGGATATAAATAACCAGATTTTCACGTTCCATGTAAATGCCATATCCTGAATATGATCAAAACCAGGAAAAGACTCAAAACCAGGATACTCATGTGCACGTAAACGTACATTTTTATCCTCTGAGCAGAGAAGCGATCAAGACAAACCTGAAATATCAGAAGATTTTAGATCTTTAATGTAGTTTTAATCCTACATGTCTGTATTTTCCCTCTGTCAGGTGCTTCCTCACTAGGAAAAGAATATCAAACCAAAACCTTTCCACAAATTGGAGAAATGGAGAGAGTCGAGCTTGTTTATTATCATGATGAAGCTGATGTTGTCATCTAAACTCTCTATTGCATTATTATTATGATTTAATTGCATTATATTATTGATTTAAACTTTTTTTTCTGTATTTCTTTATCACAGTCCAACAAATAAACCAGAAACTTCTGTGTTCACGTGAATTTTTTTGCAGCAGTACTGTATGTACCATTAAAATGTGTATGATTTCTCATGTCACTGCCATTTTTAGGCCTTTTTGAGTGAAGTTTGTCAATTTTGCAGTTGGTACAGGAGTTGTTTTAGGTTTAAAGTATAGGTTTTACAATTTTTCAAGTCCAAATGAACATTGAAACGTGTTTTTCTTGCTGTAATCAAGACCATTAGAAGATCCCTTCATAATGCACTTACAATGTAAGTGATGGCAGGACAAAATCCACACTCCTCCTTCTGTGCAAAAAAGTAATTAAAAGTTTATCTGAAGCTAATATGAAGCTTCAGCCTCCAAATGAGTCAAATCAATTAGATATCTTTCAACGTTACAGTCTTTTTAGTGCCAAAGTCCCTCTTTTTGTTACTATACTTCCACCGCAGCTCAACAGGGAAACACTGTCCGTGGAAACACAAAGAGGAGAATTTCATGCTAAAAAGACTGTAAATGTGTCAGATATCCTCTTGATATGAATAACTCAGACTGCTGAAGCCTCACATTATTCAATTCATGATCCTTTTTGTAAAGTGTCTTTGAGTACCTTGAAAAGTGCTCTACAAATAGAATGTATCATTATTATTAATATTATATAAGCTTCGGATAAACTTAAAGGACTGTGTGGACACACTGTGGATTTTGGCCTCCATCACTTCCACTGAAAGCATATTTGAAGGATCTTTTAATATCCAGTATGAACAGGAGGAATGATTACAGCGAGGAAAACCTCTTTCACCGCTCATAAGGACACTTGAATTTTTGTCAACCCGTCCTGTAAAATGCTAAAGATTGACCAGGAGGGGTCAGCAGTGTTCAAGATTTAAAAGTGTTGAATTCTAACTACTGGATGCTGTGAAGTGACTTCACACCCATCCTTGTAGCTGACAGGCATGACTGTGTTACATAATGTGCACTAACATTTCACTAATATAGTGTATTAAAAATGCATCTATCCACTTTTATAGTCATCTTATTTGGTAAGTACAGCACTCCATATCTTATATCTTAGATATCATAGATTTGTTTGCAGATTGCCGGGACTTCTTATGTGCAGATTTTACATTATCTTGAACTCCAGCTGAAATTAGGGGATTTTAAGTCATTCTGTGTGTGATGATGACATGTTGTGACCCATTTTGTAATTACACGTGTATAAAAATAAAGGTCATGGACATGTGAAAAATAAAACTGATAAAGTAATTCTATAGAGCTGTTTAACAAGGATCGCAAAGTACGTTTGAGCTGTACTCGTGATGTGTTGTTGAATTGGATTTTTTTCCCCCTGTAAGCTGCTTGAATGCAGATAATGACAGCACGCTGTGCAGATAAATGCACCGTTTCTTTGTGTAAAATGTGAATCGCTGTCGGCCTTGAGCTGCAGCTGTCAGGTACAATATGTTCCTGCACTAATATCACTAAAGACACATTCCTGTATAGACATCAGTGAGTCTGCTCGGCAGACGTTTGACCCTTCATCAAGATTCACCTTACAAATAAATCACATTTTTGCTGTTTGTCCCCCAGAGAAACACACACATTTTATATACATGGATGCATTTTTCTGTGCATATGAAATATGAAATGTCACATTGCATGGCAGACTATTTGATTTTAACCTGATGGGAATTCAAAACAGATTTGACAGTACGGCAAAGAAAAAGGTGAACATGCAGTATTTTTAATATAACCTTTTTTAAGATTCGTGTTGTAATGCTTTTGAGAGATCCCTGGTAAAGATTCCTGTCTTGAAACACAGTCTCTGCAGGTGCAGAATATTACTCCCAACAACACAAACTCACACACCACAACTGGAAGAGTCAGATGTTGAGTTTTACAGGCAAAAATATGCAGAAATTAACTGAGAGTTGGCTGTTTAAGGAGATTTTTTTTTCTGTTGTGGACACACACTGCTGCACACAGCATGGTCATGTGGCTAAAAGGTAATATGCAATCATCTCTTTGAAATTCCTAGCATGCCTCACATATCCCTGCATTCATCCCCTAAGGTCCCATCTTTTATGGAGTTGGCCATTGGTTTTTATTGAGTGGATGAATGTTCATATTTCTGCACCTGGACTTACAGCAGAAGGGAGGGGAGGGGAAGGGGGGACAGTTGGCTCACATCCAGATTTCACAGTGAATGTGTTTTTTTTTTCAGCCTTTATTTCTCTGCAGAAAATGCACTGCGCACCTGTTTTCCTGTATTTCCAACAGTTTCACATGCACAGCTATATAGGAGCTGCAGCAATGTGCAACTCGGCTTCTTTTGCAGCTCCACCTGGGCTGTGAAGAAGTCTTGCTCAAGGGCACCTTGGTGTAATGCAAAGCGTTTTTATTTCTCCACTTTCTCCACTTGTGTATTAACCCAAACCGCCCCCTCCTCTCTCCTCTCTCCAGCCCTGCTGCTCCCAAACACCTCCCTAGTCTGGGTTGCGTCGCACTCCCCCGTCTGTCACACCAGGCTCCGAGAAATCTGACGTGTTTTTCGCATTTCCTGCACCACAGTGAGACGGAGACAGAGTGCGGTGTCGGCGGGAGGCAGCCAGAGGTATGTCCACGGGAAGCAGTGGATGAAACCAGGCTGTGCACCGAGCAGCAGCAGCAGGAACTCCCGTTTACCTTCAGCCTACCTTACTACCTACATACCTACTTACCGCCTGAATCTCTGCCCTCCCCTCCGCCCCTGCTGCGGTTGTTTCCAGCCGCTGTCTGGTCGCAGCGGTCCGGCTCGAACATCCCCGATGCGCCGCGGCGGCATCTGGAGCCTCCCACCCTCCACACGGTGCAATGCAACACGGGCTACCGCTTCCTTAGAGCCCCGCCACAGCTAACGGACTTTTTTTTTAACACCTCGGGAGGTAAAAAAAAAAAAAAAAAAGAAAACATGACACACCGAGTCACATCTGGGGCCTTTACTCGTATGTTGTGTGCGTATTCGCGGTTGTTGGTAGCTGTGCATGTTTCTTCCGTGCACTCCCGGGGTTAACGGTCGTTTCTCGGCTTTATCTTTGGGAGGGTGTATGGGCGAATTTGTAGCATTTTTCGACAAGTGTAGACGGTTCAAGGAAAGGCCGAAAAGCTACTTAGACCAAAAGGTTTAAAGAGGCTCCACAGTAGAAGTAGACGTGGTGCGTTTTCTCCGTCATATTCAGGAGTACAGTCTCTGCCTGGAGGAGCACCGGTTGAACAGAGCAGTTATTCAGTAAAAGGAGTTCAGTTTTGGAAGTGGTTTAGGGAGAACAGTAGGGTGGGTTCATCGTAAACAAAGCCACAGCTGAAGTGGGACAGTTTCACCGCGCCATGGTGGTCTTCAACGGGCAGCTGAAGATCAAGATCCGCGAGGCGCTGGACCTCAAACCGACGGCTTGGTCCCTGCGTCACGCCGTCGGCCCCAAAACCCAGACCTTCCTCCTGGACACGTACATCGCCCTGAACGTGGACGACTCACGCGTGGGCCAGACCTGCACCAAGCAGAAGAACAACAGCCCCACGTGGAACGATGAGTTCACCACGGAGGTGCACGACGGACGCACCATAGAGCTGTCCGTCTTCCACGACGCGCCCATCGGTTACGACGACTTCGTGGCCAACTGTAGCATCCAGTTTGAGGACATCCTGCACAACGGCAGCAAACACTTCGAGGACTGGGTAAGATGTAAACACTGAAGCACACACACACACACACACACACACACACACACACACACACACACACACACTCAGAGGGCCAGCTGGTGGAAAAAACACCCAAGCCAATTATTTCAATAAAGGTACCACAGTGGAACAGTACTCCATTATAAGGCTGCGACCAACAAGTATTTCTATTATGGCTAAATTTAATTATTTTGTCAATACATTTCATATTTATTTCCAGAGACAACCCTTGAAATTGTGTCACTTTACAACAAATCCTCACATTTGAGCATGGCCAGAATAAAGTGCTAGGAGACCCTGGGACAAATATAAGTTTTTTTGCCGTCACTTTTGAGGAATATGCACAACCTGTATAAGATATAAACAAAAATATAGTCTGAAAAAGCCATATTTCGACACAGAGTCCCTCTATAAGGGAGGACTGCAATGTTAGCTAATAATGCTAATAATGTAGGACCCGTCTTATCTAATATTGTACTGTGGTGGACACATATTCCAAAACAAGTCTGCAATTATGTACAAAAACCTTGACACACAGTGAATTGAGGCTTCTGGGCTCCCTGGGGATCTGGCTGGTTGGTAACCAAGTGCATCCGTGCAGCATTTTTGCATTTTTGCTTGATATATGACTAAAAAAATTAAGCAATTACCACTTAATTTTCTAACAATCAACTTTTATTAATTTTTCAGCTAATTGCTTCAGCATAATGAGGAAAAGTTCAAGTGTAAAAGTAAACCTGTTCAGTATGGAAGCTCATTCCTACCAGACGAAGAAGAAAAAAATCAAGACTCAAGTCATAGTTGTGACATTAACTCACTACCTTACATAACTGTGTTTGAAACTTTTGCTTTATCAGCTTAATATTTTTGTCTTTTGAGATGATCACTGTGCGATCAGTTGATCATAGAGTCGTTATTCCTGCGATGACTCGGCTCACAGACATGACAGATCATCTCATAGGTCATAACTCACCGTCCATCAACACTTGTGTGAGTAGCTGATGGAGACGGAGTTGTCAGGACACCTGACAGCACCGACAACATCCTTCCTCTGAGCTCCTGTCGGTCACACAGCAGGTTGTAGAAGATGTCAAACAAGACGAAAGAAGGAACAAATGCTAGTCCCTCTGTTGGGACGTCCTGAAGTGTCCCAGATGTAGTGTGAACTGTCCGCCACACAAGATGGGTTAAAATTGAGCAATCATCGTACGGTATCTGACGCTCGTTCTCATTTTCGACGCCCCACGTCTGTCAAATCAGGCCATTAATGTGTTTATGTTGTTAAGTGTCATCCCTGCGTTAGTCTTTCATAAATGACTCAATAAGGTGAACGCACGGAATCGATAACGCTGAAACCTGTGCTGCTTGTTCAACTACAGGATCCATGGTTGCTTTTGTGAAGCTGTTCACCTCGTTGTTCTTGGTGTGGTTTATAAATGTCAGAGGTCACGATTGAAGTGATCAGTTTATCAGCTGGTTGATTCAGAGCCAATTTACCAACAGTTTCACTGATCAATTTAGGGTATAATCCATTTTCCAAACAAAATATGAAAACGTTCTCTTGTCTCAGCTTCTCAAATGTGAGGATTTGTCACTTTTCTCAGTTTTATATAATTATAAGCTGAAAAATCTTTGTTGGTTGGACAAAACTTGGGCTCTGGGAACATACAGTGAGCATTTTCCACTATTTTATTTTGTTTTAAAGGCTAATCTATCCAAAAAAATAATCTATATCAATGAAAATAATGAGCTGCAGCCATATTATTGTAATGATAAAGGTAGTCAGCACTGGCATCATCGGCCTGATAGATGTGACCTAAAAACTTGAAAAACAAACTATTACAGATCTTTGTTAAGCTGTGAAAACACATATTTCATCTGAACATACACATGATTTTTTTTGGCTAAAGCAAACGTTGTTTTGCAAGTCAGTGTCGTAAATGCACAACATGACTCACTGCACACACACACACAGTATAGATCCAGTTACCTTTGTTGTGCTCTCGTTAGATGAACCAGTGGCCCACAGCAAGAGCTACAAAGAAGGCGAGTGGGTGTGGTTAGGCCACATGCATGGTACACACAAAAAACACACACGCCTGCATGAAGAAGCTGTCCGTTGTTGTCTGAAGCCGCTGAAGCAGACGGATATTTGAGTGTATTATTGATGAGGCCATCAGGTCCATTAAAGAGAGAGAGAGAGAGAGAGAGAGAGAAAGAGAGAGAGAACAAGATGAAAGAGAGGGGGATGATGAAATAGGAGGAGGACGGGTTTGGAGAAAAGAAAGTACAGCTCCCAGTGTATTCCTCATGGCGGAAATCTTTCAAGACGGGAGACTTGCAAAGCCAGAGAAGGTCAAGGCTGCCAGGCCCTGTGATGTTTCACATGTTTTGACAGTAAAGGTTCGACTCTTGAATAAAGATTTTGGAGCAGGATGAAAGTGACTCTTGGTTGCCACTGCTGCTCTGATGGGTTCAATTATCAGTTTTATAGGCAAAGTTTTGTATCTCTAAGCCATGAGAAAGCCTGCTGAAGCTAAATCCTTATTTTTAACGCCAAAATACGCCAAAACTGATGTTAACTCATTCATTCAGTCGAATGAAGTGCATTTTTGGTGGACGTCTGCCAAACTTTGCACCTTGTGCTTTCGATGGAGCGTGTTATGAAGCCGCTCCCTTATGCACTCAAGGTTAAACAAGTCCCGACTTTGACTGCTTCATGCGTTGTGTCACCACAGACACGCATCGCCTTGAGTGAACTAAATAGCCTCTTTAGTGAGTAATGCTTTCGGAGTAAATTAACGCCAAGCTGAAAAGCAGCCGCCCTCTCTGGTTGGATGAGTGAAGCCTGTCCCGCCTCTGTAGGGTGTGGTCAGAAGTGTGCACCTTTAACCTCACCCAGTGATGATGTCACAGGGTCCTGGAGTACACCTGTGCATCACTGCAGCAAGGCGAGAAGTTAAACCACTGGAGGTCAGCAAAAACAAAGATTATTAGCGGGTGTTAAGTTACTCTTTAAAGGCTCTAAATCTACCAGATTAAAGAGCAGTGCACAAATACGCCATTATCAACATATCTGCTAATCTGTCTGTTGAAAAGGAATGTCGAATGATGTGAAAGACAAAAGAAAGAATGGATGAATGAATGAATACTCTGTTCCAAGATGGCGTCTAATTCAGTAGAATGAAAGTTGCTCATTGTGCGCACATGCTGAAAAGCTTCTGAGCCAGAAGACATCACTTATTAGAGCTCTTGAACAGCCATAGCAGTACATTATTTATTATTTTCATGATCATTAATTTTAATAGAAAGTGTTATTTTGCAGTGTTTGTTGGTTTCAGCAGTTTCCTCTGAATGTCACAATGTGTTTCATATAAGGCTGAATGCTACTGTAGGTAGTTAGCATGTAAGATGTGCTGAAGTATTTTGGTAGAATGACTTAGACCATTATCATTAACTGTTATCAGCCTCTAAGTACTGGGATTACTTTCTTCTTTATTACATCTGTTTTCCACCCATGAGTGGAAACACAGAAAATTCATTGCAACATTGCAAAATGTTGCAAGAAAGTTTTTACGCTTGGCTGAGGTGGAAAAGTTGGTGTTTCATTGAAAGCAAAATGTGACCAAGTTCAACGGAAACAGATGTAAATGAGACTAAATATTCTGTGTGGAGCAATGACTGTAAGGCTCCTAAAATTAACCAATGAAACAAACAAAAATGTCATATTTCCATCACATTTTTTAACCCTTTGAGGTTTGACTGCAGCTCTTTTATGACATCATCTCATTGTGAGCCCTCTTCTTCTGCAATGGTTTAATGGCCTGACTGGAAAAGCGCCACCAGCTGTTTATACTGATGAACCGACTCCTGATATTCTCAAAAAAACAAAACAAAAAAAAACTGTGAGTGAAAATGTGCATTAATTTGAATTTTCTTTTGCGCTAAATTTGGCTGCTAACCTGGCTAATGTCATTGCTAACCTTTATTTTTGTTATTTTTTGATGATATCTGCTTTGCTGCTGCAGGTGTAGGCAGCACTTAGTACTCACTGATTCTGATACCCAAACATTGAGCGATGACGGTTACCGAGTAATGATCGGATGTAAAATCTTGTATGTATTTTTGCCGTTTATCCTGGTATATTTCTGCTCCTCACAGTTTGCTTTTGTTGCAGCTGAATTATGTAAGAGAGAGTGAAAAAAAATGAATGACTGATATTAGAAAAGTTAAAGGAGACTGATGGAAGAAGACCATGTAGCATGGATTAAATCTAAAGAACCTGGCTTCTGCTTCTTCCTTTCATCCTCCTGACCTCCTCTGACTCTAGACTGGATTGGTAGGATGCTCTTAGAAATGTTTCAGACTCTGTCTGATCCAGAGTCAACAAATAAGAATGTTTTTGTAAAGTTATTCTTTCCAAATATAAAGCTCATTCCACTAAGACATAGAGGAAGGGAAAACGATAAATCTCCTCCTCAGTTAGTTCAGGATGTTGAGCTTCAACAAAATATTTTTTTGAATGTGAAAGATCATACAGTATATCCCTGATGATATAGAGAAAGGAGCTGACTGAATGCTCTTTGATTGTATGAATGGAATATTGCACTTTTATCAACTTGCTATTAGGTTGATGGAGGATCAGTTGGCCCAAAACCAGACAGTAAAACAGTTCTTCTCAACACAAGGGCTGATTTATTTGTTATTTTTGGGGCTGAAACTAGGCTGCAGATTCGTGTCTGGTCATTTTTTTTTATTTTTATCTGAATGCAAATGTTAGAGACTTGAAATCTATTTGTGAGAATGATGATCAGATTACATACGAAGTCAGAACACATGCTAGTGGACACAGAGATGCTATGTTACACAGACCAAGGAAATAAACATGATCTAAATAAAGAATCCTGACGTTTCAGCGTTTAAAATAGAAATACACCATATGAGTACAGGTGAGTCAGCTATGGGTCATTTTTTTGGGACTATTTCAGTGAGACATCCAGACTCGTCTGTGACAGCGAGTCTTCCAGGAACACAGATCTTCCCACAGGAAAAGTAGTTACAGTTAGTCAGCGCATTGTTTCTGTATCATATTTCATTTCTCATGTTGCATCATGTCAAGTTCTTGTTTTCTCTCTTTCTCTCTCTATTGAAACACAGTTTAAATGTTATTATGGAGCAACATCGTTCTCATTATAGGGGATTTTACACACCAGTATGTGTTGGGGAGTATTGCATGTGAAAAGAGTTTTATATGGTATACCAGTGTTTTCCTTATATTCATTCTGCAGTGACAGCTCACCACGCCTGAAGAATTATGATACTTGTTCATACTGTACGAGCATGATAACACCCTACGTTATCACGGGAGTGTTTTGAGTCATCGACTAGTACATCAAACCCCAGAATCCTCCCTCTCCTCGTTCTCCAAAGGACATCCGTATGAAATGTACTGTTGTAAGAGTAGCGTAGCTCCTTTAAGGAATAAGGCAGTGCTTAATATGTGCGGTTGAGCGAGTGGCGGAAAGGTGGACTGACCTTTAAGGTGGACTAACAGCTGACACTTAACTGTCAATTAGCTGCTTTTAAACAGAGAACGGAGAAATGGATGGCTGCTGAGTCTTTCCTGACCCTTCCCCCCACTCTAAAAGCCTTCTAAACATATTGAATAAATAAAGATACTAGTTCATATTCCAAAAAACACATTCATCATCTAAACATATGAAGTGAGCAACATGACGTATCGTTGAGAAAGACTCAGTATGGTTTAGAATGAGGTTTTTCTTACTTCAGCTCTCTGTGGAGTGAATTGAGTTGAGGTGCATTGTGGGTGATGTAGGCGCCAGGTCGTGTCAAGGAAAAAAAAAGCCTAGATTTATAATAATCACAATAATTTATCAAATCACATACAAATCCTAAACAACAGTAGCCTCTCCCCTATAAGGATTAAAAGACGACGATGATGAGTATTCGTCCTTATTTTCTGACACTTCATTGACTAAACAATTCGTTCATTAAACAATAGATGAATGGATTAATCAGTCATGAAAATAATCAGTAGTTGCAGCTGTATTCAGTGTATTCCTTTAATCTCATCATTTTAGGTGTTGGACAGAAAAAAAAAAGGCTTCACAAGAGGCGATTGAAAGTACGGCTGCACCTGAATGCCTCGTCGGCTCCCTGTTCTCCTCTGTTGTTTGTATCTCTGACCGCCGCTTTCACACCCATTTCCATTCTCCCTCTCATCCGATAACACTTTCGTCAGTCCTTTAATCTTCCCATGTTTTTTTTTCTTTTAGCACAGACAAGCTCTGTATTCTTAGAGGAGCACACACACACACACACACACACACACAGTGGCCTAGCAACAGTGCATACAATAGTTTCCACGTTAACATCAAGGGACACCACAGCATTTTGAATTTTATTATTTTTTTCTTTCCCAATTACTTATTTTATGATGCAAACAAAGTCCTTTGGCTAAAAACCTTCTGGTAGGATTGATTCTTCCTCATTAATAAAGGTAGTTGCTAGCTTAATGCTCCCACACTAGTTTAATGAGAGAAACATCAGTTGGTGTCTATTGTCAGTTTACAGCAGCATGTGAACAGAAACGTTACGTCCATGTTGTGACAAGTATCTGCTTATAGAAAGAAAAACCATCAAACTAAAGAGTAAAAATCCAACTGTCACCGCTCTCCTGCAAGCCTGTACAAGGCCCATCGACACTCACCTTCAGCAGAAAATCATACCGGCCGAGCCAGTCGCATTGTAAGCCAACCAGAGCGCGCACGCACACACACACACACACACACACACACACACACACACACACACACACACACCTACACACACACACACACACACCGTCAACAAAGTGAATCCACATCCCAGAAATTTGAGCTCATTATTCAAGCAGGCGTGAAGAATAATACGCAGTGAAAACTGTTGTGTAATGAATTGTGCAAAAATGCTCTGGAGGCTCAGAGAAGACTTGCTGAAATGACAGTATTTGGGCTGTTTCATTGCTCCCGGTTACTGAACTGCCAAAAGATTAAAACATGGACACACTGGGATGATTTCCAACTTCAGGCAGGCTTGACAGAATCTTCATTGAAGTAAAGACTGTGCTTTTGTCCTTTTTAAAAAAAAAAACCTGCACTACTTTTGGTGTGATATAAACAGCTTGTAGGTATGACTGGGTATTGCCACATCTCTATTGCAACAGCACTAGTATAGAAAAAATAATGAAAAGATACCCAGCTCTCTTCAAACATTAAACCTATTAGAATACTTATAAAGGGGACCTAGCACAATTTTAGGTCTATATTTATATTCTGGGGCTCTACTGGAATAATTTTGCATCATTTACAGTTCAAAAACCTCCTTATTTATCTTATACTGGTGCTTTATGCAGCCCCCTCAGTTCAGCCTCTCTCTCAATCAGGCAGTTTTAACTCCTGTCTCTTTAAGGCCCGCCTCCTGATGACACTACTGTGTTCGATTGGCCAGCTGCCCCTCAGACTTCTAACAACTCTGGAGGCTACGTAAACAAACTCACTCATGTTTCTTGTTTGTTATTCAAAATGGAAACTTGTCAAATACATTCATAAATGTTAGACACTAAATTCGATCCATAATATGCGAGTGGACAATGTGAACACCCCATGGAACAAACTTAGCGACAGTCTTAGCAACAAAGACTACCAACGGACGGCCATTTGTGGGCATGGGTGAATGATCTGATATCATCACAAGTAGGGTTGGGCAATGTCTACCGAATTGGCATGTGACAATATCCACAGTGAAACATTGTGATGGATGATGATATCGTTGTTGGGGAACAACACCATCCTTGGTGAAACACAGAGAGCTAGTGCAACTGTAAATGACAGCAAAATGCAGTAGAGACTCTCACACTGA
Organism: Thunnus thynnus; assembly: GCF_963924715.1. NCBI lineage: Eukaryota > Metazoa > Chordata > Actinopteri > Scombriformes > Scombridae > Thunnus > Thunnus thynnus. The sequence continues at coordinate 22,992,037 of NC_089530.1, read as the reverse complement.
GCTCAAATGAAATGAGTGCACATAAATGAGGTAAATAACACAAATTTACAACCCCCTGCCCTTCCTGAAAGAAACAAAATATGTTTATTTATATTATTTGCCCTTTTATTTGCAGGGAGCATTTTTACATACGTTCACCTCAAGTTTTGGACCTTTGACCATGTTTAACATCCAAGATCATAACAGTAAAAAAAATAAAAAATCACAAAAAGCGTGATAAATAACTGCATTTCACCAATGAACCCTTAAGCAGTCAAGAACAAAACAATATGATGAACAATATGAACACAGAAGCACTAAACCCTAAAGAGAACACATAAAAACAGGCGTCCTGATGTTGTGATCCAATGCATCGTTACAGATGTGGTATTATGGAAAATAAAGGAAAGCGACAAAACATGTCGATAAGCTTGATAAGATCCTGATGATGAAGGTAAAATGATTGTGGGATTTCCAGTAACACCAGTTCACACTTATTATGCGCTTTTGGGTGAGTTTGAGAGTAAAAAAAAGATCAGATTTCCCAATCTTTGAGGAATTTCTGCTCCCCTCTGAACAGTGACTTCATGTGTAGGCAGCCTCCTTGTTAGAACTTGTCATTAAAGAGAGAAGCGGGGAGAGAGAGAGAAAAACAAGTGTTTGATTTTACTGCACAACAGCCAGTAAGTGCGGGAAGGGAGAGTCTGACGAGCGAAAGACAGAGAGGGTGTTGAAGTTGTCTACTTTTGAATGGCTGAATGAGGGAGGGATAGGGGGGGGGGGGGGGGGGGGGTGAGACAGCAGTGTTTGATCTCACCATGATGGTTTTACAAATATGCATTCACTAAACGGTGTCCTAGATGTGTTAAAATGTTCAAAAACATGTTTCTTAATGCTGGAATCATCACTTTTTCAATTAAATGATTATTTCTATAATAAAAGCATGAATGAAATGTATGCATCCAATCAAAAACATCCTTCAGCTCTCACATTGTGAATGTCAAATGATCTTAAAGGAACATACCGCTAAATTTGCATCATTTTTACATCCGTAAATCATGTGAACTTTACGTCACGTTTAAGCATTTTGCAAACAATGCTGCTGTTTTCTCCCTACTTTTTTTCTATCATTCATATCAATATCAGACAGCTGTTGGTTTTTTTTTTTTAATCTGTTTTCGACAGATTCAAACAAGTTCCAGACAGATAAATTGGCCAGACGGGCTACATTTGAAACATCTTTGAGTTGTGTAATCCATCAGTGAACATAAAGTCACATTATTGTCAGTGAGATTTTGCAGTGCAGATCTCAAACTATTAATTACAATAGTGCTTTTTCAGTTGCTTTCTGGTTATCCTGAGACTTTAACAATACTGTAACCTTCTGTAATCTTCATCATACTGTGCAAGGTAGCAGGTTAAATCCTGTAGGATCAGGACTAAACTCTGCTCCAGCAAGGTTTGGGCTAAAATTAGTCAAAAGCTGAGAACAGTCTGTGTTTGGACTTTTTTTTAATGCAGGTACCGAAAGAATAAATGTCAGGTGAACTGGAGCAAAGACACTGTAAATATAGAACAGGGTGTGTATGTGTGTGATTCACTTTGCAGATATCTGTGCCATTGTCATCCCATTTTTCCCTGTTTGTGAGCTATTTGAGATTATATCAGTTGATGTATCATGTAGGGTTGAAGGTTTTCCTGCAATTAATTTCAGTTGAAGTTCACCAGAATAAGTGGTTTGCACACTCATACCAGGCTATAAACACACATCCCACAGTTTCATAGTTAGGTGAAAAGAGCCACTTCACATAATTGATTGTTTTTTTAAAAGGGGTGAAAGCAGTGACTCAACCAATAAACCAACATAGATTAGTTACTCTGCTTTACTCTGTGTTTCACTTGTTAAAAGTCGTGATCTGAGCTGTATTCGATTCTGTGCTGACTTTTCCCAGAAAACTATATTACTTTTTTTTTTTTTTTGGTTGAATCGGTCTTTAAAAACATTAACAAGTGTGCGGATAGTCTGTACACTATGTGGGTAATATAATAATGCAATCATTCATGCCTGTCTCTCGGTGGTTAGAGCACAGGATCAGCTGTGGGGCAGCAGCTGACTCACTGACGTTCTCGATGACACTAACAACCGCTGATTAACAACTGCGAACCGAAAACCTCTTTCCTTAAGTTTAAGGGTGGATCTCGTGCAGCCACACCACCGCCTGTATAAACCATCTCTTTGTGCAGGATCTGTATAATATACAGACTATACACTTGTCTGATGGGCCTTTTGATGATATAGGCCTACTATTTCTGCCCTCTTCTTCCTCTCCTACTCTTCCTCAGGACATGCTCTGAGAGTGGGCATACAGTATTTTTGTCTTAGTTGTGATATACTTGAGTGTAACATAAGCTGTGCCTCAAGGATTTGACCTACATTCATTTTTAAATCATCATCCACACTTTGCATTGCATTTTTTTCATTTTTTACATTAGCTTTTTATATTTATTAGCTTTATATATGTCACAAACAGAACATATATACCATTTTTGTCTTTGCACAGCTTAAGTTACATACAGAAAATAAATATACTCAGTAAAAATAACCAATGAGTCGACTAGAACCACATCCTTTGATTCATGTATTATTAAAGCAGTAGAATAGTTTTTCATACAGGAGAAATGAGAAATATCTGCAGAATGAAACTGATATTTTGCTACTTAGCACACCTGTGTCGACCTCTACCTCCTTAATTTCCAACTCCTGTTTTTGGAAAAAATATTTTTTGAAGATACAACACATGTTCACAATCATCCTGTAAGGAAATTTGAGAGTAGTTTGAAGACTTTTCTCTTGTAGAAGTGAAATAAAACCATTAAAGCAGAACATATATATCACATTTATGTATCTTGTCTATTAGTCACACACTCTCTCCTGTCAGGTTTCTGGAGCCTGTCAATTTTTATTTTTTCACTGGCACTTTCAGGCATTTTTTAGACTGTACTTTTGTCTTTTTTGAGCTCCTCATCATCTGTGACAGTGGTAATTCTTGGCAGTCGCTTCAGTAGGCAGACGCTTGCAACACTGTGGCATAAAAAAAAACACGTTACATGAGCCTTCAGAAACTCCTGCAGGTTAAACTGAGCTAGCAAAACATTTTTAGTGCTGACTGACTCCAACAGGCTCACTGAGACAGACTTGAACATCTGTCGTTCTGAACATGTAAATGTGTAATCCATGATTATAATTTCCATATTGTCACATGATAAGGTATAATATTGGCACAGTTCATGGACCTATAATCTGGTGTAACTAGCCTGAAGTAGGGGTTCATGATATAGAAAAAAATGATATAAATATATATATAAATATAAAAAGATATAGCAGTATCTGATCGTAGTCTTTACTGACATTGATAAATTCATAATAAAGCTATTATGCTGGGGTTTCTAATCATGTCAGTTCTGCTTTTATTATCACCACAAACTCTTTATTGTAAAGATACAAAAGTGTTGCGGTCATACTAATCCATTAATCAATGAGTCCATCAGCAGAGAATGAATTCACAGTTTTGATAATTGATTAGTCATTGAAGTCGTTTACCAAGCAAAAAAATGACAAATATTTGCTGGTTCCAGCTTCTCTAATGTGAAAATATGCTGCTTTAGTTTTTTATACCATTGTAAGTTGAATATATTTGTGACCTTCGGACAAAACAAGAGAGCAGAATAAGTTTCATTCACTATTTTTTGACATTTTGTCGGCTAAATCATTAATCAGTTATTCAAGTTGCAGACCTAAATTGCAGAATTCCTACTGGTAAATCTCATATTAGCTTATATATACTAGGGGTGTGCCCAAATACAAATACAAAAACATTATTCGGCAAAGCACAAATAATGTTTTTGTTGTTTTACGAATATTTGTTTCATACAAATATTTAAAAAAATGTTAGAGGTCTGTCTGCAATGAGGTGATGAGTAAAGTTTTAGCTCAGTAATCAGCGCAGTCGTCTATGATCTGGGAGACTCCAGTTCCAGACCCGGTGTGGGGACCTCCTTCGTAAGGTAGTTTATTTATGAACACTTATTGTAACACTTTAATTTTCTAAAATTAAAAGCGTAATAAAAACAAAAACAGGATTTTTAAGCTTCTTTCCACTTTTATTCGAATACAAATACAGATACAAATAATTTTGCTGCCTTAACAAATACAAAGACAAATACAAATACTGGGATCTCTGCACATCCCTAGTCACTACAGTGAACAGCTATTCAAAAGCCCTTTTCTTATATATGCAGGGGTTTTAATGGTATAGTTGCACATCAGCACTGGGTTTTCTGCACATCTCTAATACATACACTATATGGTTGAAAGTCTGAGATCACTTTCCCAGTGGTCTCAGACTTTTGGACTCTACTGTATATAGTTGTAAAAAGCTTGGGGGAAAAAAAAGCAGTTGAAAGAATACATCTTCAGTCTTAGCATCAGTGGTCTCTTTTCCAGTTTGCTTGTTTCTAGCTGTGGTTGTCAAACTGTCGCTGTGGTGGCGCAACTGTGACAAAGCCAGATTTCTGTGCGGTTGTACTGCGGTTAAAAGCATCAACGATCGCGGTTTAGCTGCCGAAGCTGACGGGCGGCGACGCAAAAGGAAAAAAAAAAAAAGTCTACTAAGAAAGAGAAAGTTCAGCTTTGACAGACGAGTTAAGAAGTGTAACACATGGCGAGTTGACATTGGAAAGGGACTTCCCCCTCCTCCCTGCTGCAGCGTTCGCTGCTGCAAACAGGACTGTATGTCCAGTCATCTGAGGAATGCAGAGCGCTCCGCTGTCTCGCTGCAGATTGCAATTAAAGCGTTTGTTCTTGTGCAAAGCTATGTATGCACCAGAAAGCACAACAGCAACCTTTTGCACTGATTTTGAAGCAATGTAGTGGTTCACTGTCGAAACCTCTTTAACTTTTTTCTATTGTTATTTCTATTGTCCAACGATTAATAGCTTTATAATCAAAACTGTGGTTTGGAAGTGCCGTTTCAATTGTAGCTTAAGCCTTTAGTATACAATTTCCTGGTTTTCCCCTTAAGTAGCTTTAAGATCGGGAAAAGAAACATCTTATTCTGTCTGACAGCATCTCATTCTGTATCAGTTTGCAGCTTGCAACTGCAGCTGCATGATGTTTACACAGTCAAATATTCAAATCCAAGACTCCGTTTTTTGCAGTTCCATAAGAACGGATATATTCTAGATGTATTAAGCACCGTTTTATAGACATTCCTTGACATGTTTGGTGTCTTTGGAAACTTTTGGGATCTCTAGAAAGTGAGTCTGTGAGTTTGAATAAAGTTTGGCCGCGCAGTGCGAGTTTGTAACATCAGGCCAAATGAATGGGTCAGTGAGACTGAGGGGTCAAAAATGTCGTAAAAGCGGTAGGTTAAGGGAAAAGGTTGGCGATTTCCGTTATTTTTCTTCCTGTCAAGAAATCTCATGCACGGAGCCAAACCATCAACGAATTCTTACGATCTACTTATTAAATACGGCGTGTGTGTGTGTGTATCAAAGCCTGATATATCTTATTCCTCTGTGCTGCAGACCTGAGTATCTGCAGGAAAGGATTCTATTTACAGAGCTTGGCTAGTTTGTTGTGCTACACATCACAACCACTTAAGTATGAAGTCAAGAGGTTGTGATGAACCTTGTTCCAGCACATGCTTAGTGGCATCTGTCTGCCTTACACAGAACTACTCTCCAGAGACTGAAAACGTGATCGCTGTTATTAGTCTTTGGAGCAGTTTCTAAACAAACTAAAGTGACCAAACTCTTTGTGATGAGGGGTCAGTGCAGCGGCTCATTGGACGACAACGGAGGTCTAACGGCACAGAGGAATAAGATATATCAGGCTTTGGATACACACACAATACTTGTAAGTAGATCATTGTTGGTTTGGCTCTGCACATGAGATTTGTTGACAATAAGAAAAATATAGAAAAATTGCCAGCCTTATCCTTTAGAGGTGCCCTGTGGATTTTTCCCTGTAAACAAGCAAAAGGTCGTGTTTACTTCAGTGTTACTCACCAGAATGCATTGTGTATTCTTCACATCTGACAAGCGTGTCGAATGTTTGTCCTTCCTCATAAATCATTTGCCAAACTGCTTATTTTAAACATTTTAAAACTTGCAAATGTTGACATCTATGTTTACTTACTTGCAGTCTTCTTGTCTGAATTTGTCAACCGTGCACACGTGTGCGTTGTGTGTCTTTGTGTGTGCGTGTGAACTATAGAGAAACAGCTCCATAACTCTAATAGAGGTCAAAAGCACCACAGACCCTTTAAGAGGTGAAACAAATGAACAGCTTATGAAAAAAGATGCTTTTTCATAGATGAAAGAGGTTTTCAGTTCATACCGGCTATTAAAAGATCTCCTTCAAATGTTCTTTCAGTGTAAGTGATGGAGGCCAAAATCCACAGTGTGTCCGCACGGTCATTTAAAAGTTGATGTGAAGCTTATATGAGGCTTGAGTTAGTCATATCAAGTGGATATCTGACACATTTACTGTCTTTTTAGCATCAAATTCCCTCTTTATGTTTCCCTGTTGAGCTGCGGTGGAAGTATAGTAACAAAAAGTGAGACTTTGGCGTAGACTGTAACGTTGAAAGATATCTACTTGATTTGACTCATTTGGACGCTGAAGTTTATTTTAGCTTCAGATAAACTTTGAAATACATTTTTGCACAGAAGGAGGACTGTGGATTTTGTTATGAAGGGATCTTCTAATGATCAGTATGAACAGGAAGAAAGAAAAACCTTTCAATATTGATTTGGGCTCCTGACTGTTGATATATAAGGATTTGTCTCTTGTACAGATTGTGGTCTGTTTTCTTGCTCAAAGGCACCTCTGCATTTTCATCACAGTCCCGTTTGGCAGAATTGCTGTAAACTCTCACGAGACAGAAAAGAGGAAGAGCTCAGGCCTGCTCTCTTCTTGACCCTGTTTCCCTGCGGGCCGTAGTAGAGGGGTGTCCTCTTTATGGGCTGAAGGAAACGGGGGCAGGGCTGTGTATGTATGTGTGTGTGTGTGTGTGTGTGTGTGTGTGTGTGTGTGTGTGTGTGTGTGTGTGTGTGTGGGTCTAAAAATAAAAGCAGTGTGTTTCAGTCACACGGTAGGCCCTACTTCCTGTTTTCACTGTCCCGAGTTTACTTCCCAGAGAAAGAAGGGAAGAGGGAGAGAGGAGGGATTTCTCCCCAGGTGCCCCCCCCCCCCCCCCCTTCCTTGTAGCTTCTGTTATCATTTGTCACGTTCATGTATGTCACTTGCAGAGCGATACAAGACAATACGGTCGCGCAGATATGTCAGGAATGCAAGATGAAGAAATCAGCTGCCGGTGGCTAAAGCTGCTCCTGCTGCTCCTGTCAGCAGCACTTAGCTCAAACAAAACCTTTCACAGCGATAGAAATGAGATAAGAAGTAATATAGTCCAAGAGTTGAGAGATAAGATATAATTTCTAATAGAGAGTCTGTTGTTTTCGCTTTCTCTTTCTTTATTTTTTGTTTTTTTTTTGTGCTGATCACATCTCTTGTTTTCATGCTTTATCGTAAATATGTGGTTTAAAGTTTAAAGAAGAGCTAATTCACGTTTAAATATTAAAAAACATGAACTTAAAAGCACTTATAGATTAGGTTAAGTTGCCGCAATCATCACGATAATTATTTTCTGTAATAGTACAGATGTTTTACAAGTCATAAATGTCAACCACTGGTGTTGGATCTGTATCAAAACAGACGGTCATAGATAGTCATCGAGCACATGTGCTGGATTGTTTTCATTCAGCGAGTGCAGGAGTTCATGAGAAAAGAGGAAATGTGTAAAAAAAAAAAAAAAAAAAAAAAAAAGTTAAGTAATCTTGTAAAATATGTATTTGATCTGCACTAAGATTATAACTCACGGCTCATAGCTTCACTTTTCATGAAAGTTTGCTGAAATATCTGTTGATTCGTTTTGAGATATGCTGCTTGTCTTTAAATAATAACAATTCTGAAAACATAACTTTATTTGAAAGAAGAATTAACTGTTTTTTAATATATTCAGATGATATATTTAAACCTCAGTGTCTCTTTGAGATACTATGGATGACTCACAGTTTGTAAAGATACATTGATGCATTGGCTCTATTTATAACAGAAAGCCTTTTATTTTGAAATTTAAATTTAAAATTGATTTCTTGTTGCGTTTTTATTAACAAAACCTTTTAAAAAATACAGTCATGCTGTAGAATAACAACGGTTGACCTTATTTTTAAAAGAAATATTGACTGTTTTTGGGGAATTATAGAATTTAATTGTAAATTAATGGCATAAAAAAATATTAAATTAACTGTAAATTTATAGACATTCAACAGTATTCTTCAAAAAAGTGAAATGCGCATACAGTGATGTGAAATTTTACTGCACATTGTATGTAAATGTACTTTTTTCATATTAGATTTACCATTTCCAAAAGTGAGGATGGATTCAGATTCATCACCTGACAGCTGTTAAGGTGTGATGATAATAGTTTACTAATTATTTCTGTTTTCTTAATGGATGGAAACATTTTCAATCCAAGCTGCTCATGATGGAACTTTAACACTTCACACTGTTGTGAATCATCTAAGAGAAACTGGTTGCTGATGTAATCTTAGTATCAGTATGAAAAAAAACACATTCGGCGTTCCCTTTGTGATACCCGTCGGCTACTAAATCTGTCCTTCAGCGGGACAGACGTACGTCAGAAAAATACTGCACAGCTTATGTAACAGAAGAAGTTTATAAATAAATAAATCTTAATTTGGAGAGTAGAGGTCAGGCGTCTGTGGAATGTCAGTAACGTAAATCAGCGGTGAGCTGCACACGGCAGAATTAAACTTAGTACTCCGTTTCCTCACAAACAGGATGAGAGAAGAGAAAACACCCTGTCATTCTACGCACACACACACACACACACACACACACACACACACTCACACACACTCACGAACTGTACATTTATTACACAGATTTATTTACAACAGACAGACAGCACAGACACACACCACTTTTTTACATGTAGTTGCGTTAATGTGTTTGATGTATATTCATACATTCAGGCTGTTTGGCAATGAGGGAAACTTGATGTTAAACCTGCATTAACTGATTTTTATCCACTTCAGCAGGAACAAGTAGTGAACACAACTCTGACACATCATCACTTTTTAAGTTGATATGTTGAACTTGTTAGCAAACAGTTGTTTATTTCCACATCCAGCAGTTACGGAGCAACATTATCATTCATTTGGAGTCGTGTTTCTGTCCACCTGGTGAATGTGAGTCCAATATTCACTCTCTTTTAGCTCTGTTTTTGTTCTCCACCAACTCCTGAGGGAAATATCTGGCTCTTTAGCTGCTAAATGCTCCACTATGTTCACCAGCTAGTCTACAGCTAACTGTGTCTGTTTTGCCGTTTGGTGCTGAGCAGGTAGTGTAAAGTGGCTGCCTGCTGCGACCCAATGGACACTATGAGAGCCACTGAGAGTGAACCAGAACAGTAAAGTTGCAGCCGGACAGATAAACAATGAGCTGAAACTCACTATAAAGCTCCATAAAGCTGCAGAGTCTCTGATAATTCTCTGTAGGTTCATCACTATGAGCCACAACCAACACATTACACACTGACATTTCATATATAGACAGATTGGATTCTTAGGCTGGGGGACTCAACATTTAGGCAAATTTTAGGCAATGTTTTATTTTATTTATATATTTGTTAATTGCAAAATGGGAGTTTCTATGATGGAAGTTTGGTTGTGTAGTGTTGATCAGAGTCAAACTGTTATTCTTCAGCTGCTGAGTTGCTCCTCCGCTCTGTTGTTCATTGCAGTGTTGGACAAAAGTCTCCGTAAACATCTCGGTTGATAAGTGTCGATTGATCTGTAGATTATTTTCTTGATTAATCAATTGATCTTTTTGTATGGTGGACCGGAGGTGCAAAACTCACATTTCAGGAGACACATTAACAAATCAAAAAACACAACAACAACAACAAAAAAAAAAACCCCAAAACACATATTGTTGTGCTTTCTGACATGTTTCCTTGTTGGCACCTCAGAGCCGTTGTTGTTTTATCTATAAAATATCAGAAAATAGTGAAAAATGCCTGTTATAATTCCTTAGAGTTCATGGTGACATCTTCAAATATCTTGTTTTTATCTGATCAACAATCTAAAATCTAAAGATATTCTGTTTACTATCATGCATGAGACAAAAAAGCTTCAAATCCTCACATTTAAGAAGCTGCAACCAGCAATTTTTGCTTAAACCCTAACCCCAACCCCAACCCCCTAACCCAAACCCTAACCCTAACCCTAACCCTAACCCTAACTGCCTAACCCTAACCCTGGCCCTAACCCCAACCCTAACTCCAACCCTAACCCCTAACCCTAATCCTAACCCTAATGACCAGAATAAGTATTCGAATATCAAAACAGTTGCTGACTACTTGTTGCAGCTCTACATTTGATGCCAGATTTCGGTACTTGATGCTCTTGATGCTCTCTTGATGCCCAGTGCTCCAACACATTAAAGTGGGTACTAAAACGGTACTGAGGTTCAACACGCTAGTTAAAAGACGTAGTTACACTGCTTATACGAGTAGCTGTCAGCTGTCAGTGGTCAGCTGTCAAGTTTTTACTGGTCTATAAGTTTCCATATATCCGCCTCTCTGAGTTGATCTGTCCTGTGTTCCCATGTCTGACTCTGTAGCTGTAGGTCTCTTTGAGGATACATGCAGCCACATGACTCCAGCTTGACTAAGGCTCATGTGATATTGTAAAAGCTTTGGGACAGCTTGTGTGTGTGTGTGTGTGTGTGTGTGTGTGTGTGTGTGTGTGTGTGTGTGTGTGTGTGTGTGAGGAATGCGTCTCAGTGTGTGATTAGGTTAAAATGAGTCTCATTAAGCTTCAGTTGACAACATGTGATGTTAATGATTGAATTTTTGAATCAACCTTCATCCAGAGAGATATATAGAAGAGTTAAAATCCTGAAGGTGACTAAACATCCTCACAGATACTTTCTTCTCCCGGGGCACCTGATGACCTTGTTGCTATTGGACACCATCCAAATAACAAAATAAACAGCACAGACAAACAGAATATTCATATAACCTTGACTTGAGGCAGGTCGCCTCGCTTCAATGCTTTTCTTCTCACTGACTGATAAACACGCAGCCAGTGTGAAATGAAGCGATGGCTTGTAAATTCAGCGATCTCTGTATGTTGTGTGGTCTGACATGAAGCACATGTACAGATCTACATGTCTGATATGTATCCTGAATATAATCTATGAAAGTTCTCTCCATGACCCTCAGCAGGGAGAGGAAACATGTTCAATTGGATCTTATTAAAAACTGAAAACAGAGAATTTCCTTGAATGTTGCTTCTCACTCTCTAAAACCAATGATCTTGTTATGCACTGACACCCATCACTTAATTACCTGTGCAACAGGATATGTAATGAAACAAGCAGCTTTTGTATCAGTTCAGTGTCTTGTTCTCAAAAAAAGACCACGGTACAGCACAAGTGAAAGGCTGGGTCAGCAGCAGAATTCATTATTTTAATTTGCCTTTATTTCACAGGAAAAGCTTATTGAGATTAAACATCTCTTTTGTAAGAGTGTCCTCGCCAAGACAGGCAGGAAAAAAAATACAACCTTAAAACATACTAGAGTTGGACTGAAAAACAGCAGCAATTTGAAGCATTTAAAACCCTCTAGGAAGCACCTTGACATGAGCAGATAGATGATGACGCAGAGTTCCTGCAGCAAAGCTTTAAATCTGCTCAGAGAAACCAGCGACTGTAGTTTTGACTCATTTTGCAGAAGATTCTAAGTAGAAGGAGTCGTACATAAAAGCTCTTTTACCAAACTCTGTAATGTGTAAACGCTCCCAAGTCAGAGCAACATTAGGTTTTCCTGGTCTTCCAATTATGCCGCCATTGCAAGAATGCAGGATTAGATTCTTTTATCTGCTGGAAAATATACAGTTGGTCTCTCTAGCTGAGACAGAGGACGTCTATAAACAGCAAAACTGTTCTACTGTGTGTAAACTCACCCAAACCACCCTACTGGCAGGTGGATCTGGCTAACATAAGTAAAATAGCTCAATTTAACCATATGAAGTATTTCAATATTGATGAACTGTGACATTTTTAATGTTAAAACATCATCATCATCATATGGATGTTGTTTTATTGATTTTGATGCAGTATTTTTGTTTTATTGCAAACATACCTGTATATAAATGGTCCTTCTGTGCAGTCGCTACCACTGCAAAAACTTACTAATAACAAATGAAACGTTAGCAACTGCGCTAGAGCTGCAACAATTAGTTGATTAATCGACTAGTTGCCATCTATTAAATTCGTCGCCAACTACTTTGATAATCGATTAATCACTTTGAGTCATTTTTAAGAAAAATAAAAGTACAAAATCTTTCATTCCAGCTTCTCAGATAAGAATATTCTGGTTTCTTTAGTCCTCTGTGACAGTAAACTGAATATCTTTGGGTTGTGGACTGTTGGTTGGGAGAACGTCATTGACATTTTATGGACCAAACAACTAATCGACAGATTAATCGATCATCAAAGTAATCTTTAGTTGCAACCCTAAACTGCTTGAACCCACAGCTTCAACGTACGCATCCTCTCAGCCGACGCCGACTCCTGATTAAGAGATAAAGTTTAAAGCTCTCTGGAGGTTTTCCACAGATCTGTTCAGCTGTTAGTTCCTACCAGACGTGGTGTAGACATCTTAATGAGTAATCAGCTTTGTACTCGAGTTTCAGTCAGTTTGTCAGTTAACAAGTTTTAGATGTGTGTCATGCGGTTTCTTCTAGGCCTTCGGTGCAGGGCCGTCTGCACTCTGCAGTGTGCTGTTTATAAAGGCCAAACGGCCCAAATATAAATCTTTAAGAACAGCTAATAGTCGACTAATGCTTCAGGTATGTTTTGAGTTAGTGCTGGGGGGGAAGACAGTGTGTGTGTGTGTGTGTGTGTGTGTGTGTGGAAAAGGTTTCTTTTAGAGACACAGCAACATGTTCAAGCAGATTACATTGTACAAGAGAACTGGCAATAAACCAAGAACAGGCCATAATATAGGGTGTGTGTGTGTTGGGGGGGAGGGGGATGGTGTGTTTATGATGAGGTTGAATAGAAAAGGAAAATCATCTCGTCATGCATATTGTTTGCCTTTATGGTATCTTAGATGTGAATGTGTGTGTGTGTAAATGCATATGTGTGTGTGTGTGTGGGTGTGAAGGTGAGAGCACATAGTAGAAGCAGATGGATGCGTGGGCGGTCTCGTCCACTCTCCTCCATTCACACTGAGAGCGAGAGAGCAATAAAGACCAGTATCATGAGAGTATTATAGAGCGGATGATCATATAGAGAGCGCTTCTCCTTCCTGCTCAGGTTTTATTTAGAAACAGTTTGATGTGTTGTGCTCTACACATTTTTACCTCATGGTTTATATCATAGATTGTATATAAATATGGACAACATGACAGCCAAAACACCTCATTCGCCCCCTGGTGGCTTGCTGCAGTATAAGTCCCGCCCCCTACATGTTAGCAGATGGGTCATGAGCCAAACTAAGATAAATCACGTCAAATAAATTTTTATCTCGTTCTTATCATGCTGATTTATTGTCAACTGCTTTTTCTGATAAGTTTATTTTTTATTAGTTATGTGATGATATAAAAAGTCGGCGTGACATCATGATTTACAGCTGTGACAGCCGCTCTCAAACCTCCGTCGGGCGTCAGGACGGCTGAGTGCAGTAGTTCTCCCCAACACCTGTAAAGACACTTTCATGTGTAAAATCGAGTTCCCCGTTAATTAATTACATTTGTCTGCTCAGTTCTTTCATAATCTGCCTTTGATGTTTTCCATTCGACATTGTTTCATCTCCTCTTTTTATTTGATCCTTTATTGTGATCCACTTCATTAGCAACACCTGTGGAATCTAATACAATCCAACACAACAGCTCTGCCATAAATTCTACTTTTATGAAGCTTATACAGTGTCAGTTTTTGTTGCCACCAGACCCCATTAACATACATTCAATATAATGCAGTCCAGTACCACCACCACCTACTACGACCGTAAAGTAAAGTAAATAAACATAAAGTAGAATCACCTCTGCCACCACCTTGCAGTCTTTAATCTCTTTCAGATTACACCTTCCTCCACTGTTATACATCACCCTGTGCTCCTCCCTCCTCTTGAAATACATATTCACCACAGTCATTTCCATCCTTTTCGTAAAATCCACCACCATCTGTCCTCTCCTTGACGCCTATCACCTCCTCATCGCCCGTTGAAGTCCTCTCCAGTCACCATTCCTCTCCTCGTTGGGTACACTCTCCACCACTTCATCCATCTCACTCCAGAAATTCTTCTTTTTCTTCCATCTCACACCCGACTTTGGCATATGCACCGACAACATTCATCATCACACCTTCAGTTTCATACTCATCACTCTGTCCGACACCCTCTTCACCTCCAACACTCTCTTAACATACTCTTCTTTCAGGATCACCTCATTTCTCCTCCCATCCACACCACGGTAGAACAGTTTGAACCCACCTCCGATGCTCCTGGCTTTACTTTACTCCCCTTCCACCTGGTCTCAGTTTATCTACCCTTCTTCTCTCCATCATATCACCAAGCTCTCTCCTTTTAACAGTCATACTGCCGACATTGAAAGTTCCGACTCTCAACTCCACACTCCTATCCTTCCTCCTCTCCCGCTGCCTCCTGACATGCCCCCCCCCCCCCCTCTCCTTCTCCTTCGCCCAACAGTAGCATAGTTTCCATCAGCACCCTGCTGGTCAACAGCACCAGTAGCAGCTGTTGGTAACTCGGGCTTCAACCGATCCGGTATGGAAATCTGATTCATGATCTGAATATTTGATTTGGCATAGGGTTTTAACGCCGGATGCCCTTCCTGACGCAACCCTTCCCATTTATCCGGGCTTTGGGAAGTGCACTAAGAATGCACTCACCAGTCCTTCTACACTCAATAACCCATAATGACAGAAAACATTTCTTTTCTAACTGCATGTATACATCCATTAATGTTAACTATGGGATTGGAAATCAAGCATATGCACCCAGAGAATTATTAAACAGAGCCCTGCCTGACTTCTTAAACTTTCTGCATATAATATATCTAACAGTATCTTTGACCGTCCAGCTCATCTCCCAGTGTTCTCTTTCTTTCTGCAGCCTCCCTCTCCCCTGTGTCCTCCTCCCTCATATGTCATAAACCTTGCTATGAGTCAGTTAGAGGTTAACGCACATGTTTCTCCTCAATCCCTGCTTCTCTCATTCATCCCCTCTCTCTCTCTTCCGTTATCCCAATGATATGTATCGCCATCTGTATGAAACCACAAGCAGCCTGCAAACGTCACCTGCAGTTCCTCTGTGGCTTTTTCAACAGACATAACACGGCTTTAAATATTTGTTTTAAACTGTGTTTAGAGGCTTGTTAATCTCGTGGTATACTGCAGTTTTGTAGAAGTGAAACAGAGGGCCCTAACTCTTAAGCTTCCTGGCATCATTGGGAAGAGAGAAATATGTCCGTGTTCACCAATATTATTTGGACTTTCCCAGATGATGGGAAGGTTTTGTTTTTTATTTTGAATGTACCCTGTGGAGTTTTTTAAACCACTAGTAGCGCTATGGGGGCATGTCTTTAAAAGCGGGTCTAAGTAAGGCACCAAGACACATATAAACGCACCAAAAAAGGCAGTGAAGAAGAAGAGTATAAGCTCATAAACATGGATGTAAATAATGTATTAATAATTAAATATTAACCCTTTCATGCATGGATTATGATAAGTAATTCTGGTTCAGAGTTGTCAGTTGGCCAATAAAGAGACTCTAATGAGGCTGCTGAACGTCGTCTGAAGCTCAGTTCAGGACTTTTGTTACTGAAAGTTTGCAACTCTGAAACTCACGACCAAAATAGTGATCTTTTGTTCTGTTACCACAGATATGGAAGTTCTGAACTGACAATTAAAGTGAAACATTTTTTATAGTTATAAACTGAAATGTCCTTGTCACACAACACAGTGTAAAGTACCACATCCATCACCTGTCAGTCACTGGTTTGATGTCAGGAGTCTCGTCCTGTTATCTCCCAGTTATTATTTGCAGCGTGTTGTTTATCATGTTGAATTGCTGCAACAGGGAGCAACGGAGTCCAAAAACATGATCATTTAATCCTTTTTTTTCAGCACAAACATTGTAGATTTTCCTCATTTATCACTTTTTAAAAAAGGAAAGATCTCTGTAGCACAAACAGAAGATCTTTTGTGTTTCCACCTCATTTTCTCTTTTCACTTTTTTACAGGATGAGCTTGTTTACTACAAACTGAGTGAACAGTGAACAAGGAAACCTTTTGATCCATAAGAGCAGAAAAACTGCCCAAACCTGTCTGAACTGCTGTATTTATCCTTAAGAGAGTTATTTTTAAATGTTTTGCTCATTTATGCTGATAAAGAGAGAGAGAGAGAAGAAGAAAAGTCAGAAAGCAGAAAAAAAATGTCATCTTAAAGGTAAAAAAAACTTAAAATTCGGATACATTTCCTCTGTAAGCTGACAAAATAACAACCTACTTTGCTAGTGTACAAGGAGCTGAGTGTGTGTGTCACCATAGCTGGCTTGTAGACAATACTGCAGCATCATTTATTCAACAGGGACAAATTAGGCAGAGACAGACACGGCTAAACAGGAGGACAGGCATGAGTGGCTGCCGACAGGAGGCCGTGTGTGTGTGTGTGTGTGTGTGTGTGTGTGTGTGTGTGTGTGTGTGTGTGTGTGTGTGTGTGCTTTGCTCTGGTTTGTTTGAAGTAAACGCAGTTGCATTAGCAGCAGAAGTGAGTCCAGCTGTATAAAGTTATCCTCTAGGTTCAGAATATGTGTGTGTTTGCATGTTTTCCTGCATCTTTAGCTCCACTCTCGCTGCTTTTATTTATTTAGTGCGTCCGTTTATTTATTATAAATCGACTTTTTTTTTTCCACATGGATTGTAACAGGTATCCGTTTCATCGCATCCATTAGTGCAGTGCTTCAGGATATTGCAAACTACGCTGCAGTTTCTTTCCCGAAGCGTAAAGACTCTCTGTGAGCACTTTAGAGCTGGACAGTGAGGACGTTTTGTCCAAGCTTCACCTCTCAAAAGATGTGTTTGAGGGTGAAGTGTTGGTTTCAGGGTTAAGATCACATATATATTAAGGTTAAAGGGGCACTCCACCAGTTTTACACATAAAAAAATCAGTTAATTTGTCTTAGAAAATGGTTGATTAATGTCTTCTTTGGCTTTGTCAAGTTTGAGAAATAACCCTGATGAAGTCTTGGAGCTTGGAGCAAATTTATAACAGAAAGCCAAACTCGGGATTCAGAGTTTGAAAGATGGCCTCAGTGTTTAGTGCAGGTCCAAAAAAGAGACCATATCAGGTTGCATTATGGGAAATGTTTGTAGGTTTTTGCACATGCTAAGAAGTAAAAGTAAGGATCTCTCATCCTCTGCTGTGTTGATTTTAACTATTCTTTTTAAAATCTGTCTTTTGCAAGTCCCCTTTGCAACTTTGTAGAAGTCTGATACTATATGCAAAATATGAAGTGTTGCTGGGTACAATGATAATAATAATAATAATAATAATAATAATAATAATAATAATAATAATAATAAAAAGTATGAACCTTAATACTTTTTTTGGTTCTGACAGAAATGTGGAACACAGATAGTATTGAATGTCGGGGTAACAGATTTGTAATCTTTACTTATTCTTTTATTTAAAGGGGACATATCATGTTTTTGTGATTTTCTGTTAATTTTATACTGTTATGATGTTGTTTGTCTATGGCCTCATTCACACCTGGCATTAACCTGCATCTCTAGTGACCACTTGTGATCGGATCTCACTTCCCCGCTCTTTATGCAAATAAACACGTACATCGTTTAAGTTAGCAAAGACCATTGCACCATGCATTGTTGTTTGTAACTGGTGGGAGGCAGTAATGCAATTCCCATGCCTAGTCTGCCAGAAATTAAAAGACAAAGAACAAGAAAAAGTTTGCAAAGACCTTGGCGTGCGGTCAAAATCAGAACTCTTCGGCCTAAATGTGAATCAGACATGTGAACCCCACCCACGAGAATTTTGCCTGTAGTTCTGGCTTCTTCTTCCTATTGTTTTGCACTTTAATGACGCCGTCGGCGTGCGAATGACTACGTTCCTCTGCTTACACGGAGGACGTCAGTTGAGTAGGCAGTCCTTCAGTGCGGCCCAGGACACATTCGCATACACGTCGTATTTGAGAGGTTTCCATTTTGAGTAAGGAACGAGAAAAATATCTGAAATCCTGCTGCAGAACAGTGAGAATCAGAGTGAGGCGGGCCTTAAAGAGACAGGAGCTAAAACGGCCTGTTTCAGACAGAGGCTGAACTGAGGGGCTGCATAAAGAGCCAGAATAAAAGATAAATAAGGAGTTTGTAACTGTAAATCATGCAAAGATATTCCAGTAGAGCCCCAGAATATAAATATAGACCTGGAAATGTGCATGAAACATCCCCTTTAAGTTCATATTTTTGCTTATTTTAGACAGAAATGTATGCAGGGAAAGTTTCTATACTTGTATCATTTTATTGTCCACTAGTAAGGTTTGGTGATAGGGAGCATGCCAACGAGGGTTCTCACAAGTATAGCAGTAGTGTGTGTGTGTGTGTGTGTGTGTGTGTGTGTGTGTGTGTGTGTGTGTGTGTGAAGGGCCTGCAGTGTGTCAGTCCAAAGAGGCCGTGTGCTCTCTGTCACAGAGAACAGATGAAACACAATGTCCTCCCTGTTCTCTCTCTCTCTCTCTCTCTCTCTCTCTCTGTCTTTGTCTCTGTGTGTCTCTCACTCATACTCGCTTTCTTTTTTTTTTTTTTTTTCAGTCTCAGTCTCGGCATTTTAATTCTTTTCTTTCTTTTTGACCACATCCATGCTGCAGTGCTGGTAAAATGTGAAATGGTTCTTTATATAAGTCGAACATCCCGTCTAGTAGATTTCACATTTTCATTTTCACATTGTTTTTCCACTACTTCAGCGAGATGTTGAAACGGCAGAAAAAAAACATATGAAATTCATTTTTTTCTTTCGGTTTTGTAAATAAACAGTGAGGTTGTAATGACATGTGCTGTTATTTGTTGTCATCTATGACTGTGGTGCCTATAACGTATCTTTAAAGGTCAATCTTCAGAGGTTTTACAGATTATATGCAAATAAAAATACACAAATACACATATCTATTCACGATTTTCATTATGGATTAATGAGTCTATTATTTTCTTGATTAATCAATTATTTGTTTGGTCTATAAAATGTCCTCTAATGTCTTATTTTGTCCACAACCCAAAGATATTCAGTTTACTGTCATAGATGACGAAATATCCCAGAAACTATCACATCGAAGAAGCTGAAACAAGAGAATTTTAGTGTTTTTTTAATAGAAAATGACTCAGCTATCAATCAGCTTAATCAAAATAGTTGCAGATTAATTTAATAGTAGACAACCAATCGATTAACTGACTGATGTTTGCAGCTCTAGTGAGAAGGTGACAAGATGTTTGAGTCCTGTATGAATATGAATATGTTTTCCCTGTATGCTTTCAACAGCAGCTAAATGTGAGATGATGAACGCCGCCGCTGAAACATGTACATAATAATCGTGACTAACGCAAACCACGTGTACTTTCCCAGCTTGGAGCAGCTGGCTGGAGCTACTGGTGAGGGAATGGGAACCGCCGCCACTGGGTCCTGCTTGGTGGTGGTGTAGTGTAGTGGTGGTAGTGAGACAGCAGTGTTACGTTCTATATTTTGTTATCTGTTATTTATGATCCACATGATTATGAGCATGAATAAACCTCTCTGGAACAATTGTAAGGAAGTTTTAAGTTACAAATCTTTAAGGAAACAGTGTATGGATGTTGATATTTGTGAGTAAAATAGATCTGAAAAGGATTTATTGGTTAATATTAGATTTTTTTAATGTTAACACATTGAATTTTAAACGTATTGAAAAGCAAAGAGAGATGGTAAGAGGATTGTGTGTGTGTGTGTGTGTGTGTGTGTGTGTGTGTGTACAGTGTGCCTAGAGTGGATCTGAGCCAAGAGTTCAACAATGTCATGTGCTTTCACTTCAACCTTGACAGACTGTGTGTGTGCTTGTGTGTGTATGTGTGTATATGTGTGTGTGTGTGTGTGTGTGTGTGTGTGTGTGTGTGTGTGTGTATGTGCGTTTGCGTGTGTGTGTGTGTGTGTGTGGAGACAGAGTTGACAGGTGTGGACAGGAATCATCACTCCGCTGAAGGACCTTTTATTTTTGGGCCAGTCAGAATCACAAAGAGATTTCACACACACACACACACACACACACACACACACACAGTAAGGCTACACAGTTAAACTACACACAATTACAATTTTGTCTTCTTATTAATTAATCTAAATCGATCAGGTTTAGTTTCCTCTTCGCAGGTGATCTGTCAGATCATCATCGATGGTGACGGGGCGTTTATTGTCCATTTAAGTGCGATACGTTTATCTTTTCCCCAAAGTTGAATTTATAATTGTGATAAATAATCATGACATGTCAGTATCGAGCAGAATGACTGATTATCATCCTTGAGCTGCACGATTACGGCCAACACACACACACACACACACACACAAACACAAACAACATGCTTCAGATGCATTAGGGCGGAGGGGGCAGGATGGAGGGAACCCTGCTCAATTGAGTTAAAGCCTGCAATTTAATTTGCTTGTGTGTGTGTGTGTGTGTGTGTGTGTGTGTGTGTGTGTGTGTGTGTGTGTGTGTGTGTGTGTGTGTGTGTGTGTTTTCTCTATAAACCAGCGTACGGTTGAAGGATGTTCCTCCAAAAAGGCAAATAAATTAAATTTGACTCCCTTTTAAATATTCAGCAAATTATGCACACACTTTTACACACACACACACACACACACACACACATATATATATGTATATATATATATATATATATATATATATATATATATATATATATATACAGGAACACACACTAGCAGTTTACCACATGATGAAGACCATGTGATGTTTGAAGGAGCGGTCCTGGATCTACAAAGGAAACAGCAGCAGCAGACATGCAGAAAATTGTTTAGTTTTATTATTAATATTTATTATTACTATTTCAGAAAATTGCACTAGTATATGTCCTGATCAGCTTTAACAAGCAAGTAGTGATGAGTCAGGTAGAGCTGCGGTGATTAATCAATTAATTGATTAACAGAAAATTAATCGGCAACTATTTGGATAATCGAATAATCGTTTTTGTCATTTTTTAAGCAGAAATACCAAAAAATTGCTGCTTTTAGCTTCTCATATGTGATGATTTAATACTTTTCTTTATCACACATTATAATAAACTGAAAATCTCTGGTTTTGCACTGTTGTTCAGACAAAATAAGTAATTTAAAGGTGCATTTTCACTATTTTCCGACATGTTATAGACAAAACGATTAATTGAGAAAAAGAATCTGCAGATTAATTGATAATGAAAGTAACAGCAGCAGTTCAAGAGTCACTGTGGTTAAAATTCAAACTTAGTTTCTTTTTGTTTACAATAATTGTATCTGTGGTTCATATATTGTGTTGTAGTTTTTGTGGAAATTATCTTTTTTTCTTTCTGTTTTCTGCAATGTTTTGCACAATTGTCCAATATTGATCATTTCTACTGGCGACAATCAAATATCTGGCAAAAATGAGCTGAACAGGACAAGAGAAAAGAAATATAGAAATAGAGAAGCGTGTTTTAAAAATTAAGTGATAAATAATATTCAAACAGAATCCGACACATCACCAGCTGATCGATAAAGATGAGCGATGTGATAAAGACGCCACTCGTTATCTGTACGTTTGTACACTGCCGGACCTGCACACATCTCTCCTCTTCCTCCGCTGTTAAAGAGCGCTCCTGCGCGCCCTTCCTCTGACCTTTGACCTCTGTGTGCTGTCAGCGCACACATAAACAGGGAGGAGGAGTAAAACTAGTCTACTACATCCTCCATGTGTATGAGAATTAACACGCTAACAAAAGCGATGGACACACACACACACACACACACACACATACACACACACACACACATGCAGGGGCCTTTTCCTTCCTTTGCCGGCTCTATATTTAGTGACATCTGCACCTGTGAGCCTGAGTACGTTCAGTAAGCAGGAGGGCTGTGACCTCACAGGAAGGGAGGTGGTGCATGTGTGTGTGTGTGTGTGTGTGTGTGTGTTTGGGGTCCACACACAGCCTGCTTTTTTTCTCTCTTCTCAGTGATGTCATAATCATTAGCACTTGTTTGCTGTTAGCTGAAAATGTGGCCTTGCTTTAATTTTTTATAAATTGATTTAATACAAACAGTTGTCTGGAAGATGTCAAAAACAAAGCACAATGCCTCCACAAGTTCCCACTGTGTTTCTCCAAAAACCTCATGTGATCAAATCAGCAGTGAAACACAGAAATGCAGCAGTTATTCAGTTATCTGTATCATTATTTCCCAACTTCTTTGGCTTAAAACAACAACTATGTCTGTTAACGCTCCTCGTCACTCGTTGGATACGTCTCGAGTCGTGAACAGAGACGTTTTTCCTTCTTAGATCGACGTATTTGAAATTTAAGTTATGTATTTTTTTCTGCTTTCTCATTCTGTTAATCATCTCATGTCTCCTGAGATTTATCTTATCTTACTTCTCTGTCCATTAACTAAAACATTAATCATTTCATACACAGCAGGAAGAAAGTTCATTGTTCTTTATAGACTTTATAGATTTTGACTGACGGCAAAAGAACCAAAAACTCCTTCCTGCTCACTTTTACTCACTTTATTAATGATGTTTCGGTTCTCTGACTTTCATCAAACAATATTCATACAGACAAAAGGCACCAGTATCATATACAGTATAAAACAGAACCTGGGAAGAGAAAACCAATCAGAGGGAACCAGCAGCATCTCTCAGCATCCCCACAAATGAAGGTCAATGAGGTCGTCTGAATGTAAACAAACCCAGTACTGAGCTCTTAGATAGTATGTCTACATATAATCAAAAGATACGTAAATACATATGAAGGTTTTTGAAAAGAAGTAAATCAGTTTAAACCAATTTTTAGTTTGATTTTATGTTGTCATCCAGCAGAAAGACGCTGATCACCACAGTTTCTATGTATAAAAAAGCAGTTTAACTAAAGAATTTGTCGTGTAAATTGTATTTTCGATCCAGTTTTCATCTGTTTTTAATAATCAAACAATCAGATTTTTTTTTTTTTCCTGTTTAAAAGGAACTGAAAACAGTCGGCCCCGGTGGGTTTCTTTGTAAGTCTGCACTTCACCGCTCACCGCAGTGTCAAAACATTGTTTTATTGAACTTTATTTCAGTCACTCCCACTTTTGATATTAATCTCCTCCTTTCAAAACACTTCGACACGGCTGCTACGCTCTGCCGTCGCTTTCCTTGATTGCCACGAAAAAACAGCCCCAAAAATTTCAATGAAAGTTTTTTTTTTTTTAAATAATTCATTAAATCCTGGCAGCAGAACCCCCCCCCCGACACTGCTCTACCAGATTCACGGTAATATTCTGCCACCCTCATCTGTCCATCTGCCACAACAACTTCCTTCCTTCCGTTCCTTCTTGTAGAAAACGCAGATGGATGAGAATAATTATCTTGTTAAACCTCCAAACTTGCTCTCAGCGTGCCGTTGTCCTGCTCAGATGATCGAGATCCGTTAAAGCCCCAGAAAAAGTGCAAACGAGCGAATATGTAGAGAGAGAGAGAGAGAGAGAGTGTGTTAACAACAGCAAGGGAAAAGTAATCAGGCAGGGTACTCCCCCTCCTCTCCCCCTCCCCTCCCCCCCCCACCCCTGCACTTTCACATTGAAACGAGCCAGCAAAACTTTCTCTGTCCTCCCCCTCACCCATCTCTCTCTCTCTCTCTTTCTCTCTCTCTCTCTGCTTTCCATCTTCTCCTGTATACATTACTGAACCCACGCCTGCTCGCCTTCACTGCAACAAGTCTTCACTTAGTACTGTGTGTTCACTGTGTGTGTTAATGTGTGTGTGTGTGTGTGTGTGTGTGTGTGTGTGTGTGTAGGGTGGGGGTGGGGGGGGGGGGGGGGGGGGGGGGGGATTATGGACGCCGTGGGTGGTGCTGTGCAGTACAAGCTGCTGGTAGAAACTCTCTGAGCCCCTGGCCGATGCCCACTTGCTTTTATGGGATGAGTTCAAATACACTCACACACACACACACACTTCGCTGTATATACACATGCAGACACTCACAATATTGCAGATCAGCAGTTGCCTTCTCTCTGGCCTTTCAGACTAATTTCAGACAAATTTTACACGAAAGACAGTTAATTGGGGACGACTTGTCCAAAATGGGACAAAAGCTGTGTCCCCAATTGGTAAAACGCTTATTTTTGGGTGAGTGGTTAAGGTTAGAATTAGGCTAAGGTTAAGTTTAGGCAAGTAGTGGTTATTAGTATTCAGGAAATTAATATAAGTCTATGTAACGTCCCCAAAAATGACCAAGGACAACATGTGTGTGTGTGAGTGTGTGTGTGTTTGATGCGTGTGGGTGTGTGACAGGATATGTGTCAACCTCTAGTTCACTGTAAGTCAGCAACACACACCACAGTGTGCTTTTTTTTTTTCTCTCCCTCCGACTTTCTTTCTCCGACATGTTACTGCATTACCGCTGTGTTGCAAGTGATAATGTGAGATTTCGGCCAGACAGGATGTTACCATCACACACAATTTCCCACAAAGTTGCCAATAAGTTTGTGTTGCTGGTGAGTGAGTGAGAGAGTGGGTGGATGGATTAAAGATGACATAACATGCGCAGTTCCAGGTTTATATTTTCAATCTGGGGCTCTTCTGTAATATCTTTGCATGATTTATAGTGTAAAAATATCTTATTCCGGCCCTTTATGTGGCCCCTCAGTTCAGCCTCTGTCTGAAACAGGCCGTTTTAGCTCCTGTCTCTTTAAGGCCCGCCTCCCAATGAGCCCACTCTGTTCTGATTGGTCAGCTCCTGAAAGTTGCCCCTTGGCAGACTTCCACCAGAAGTAGTAGGATTTCACTTCTTTTTTTTTTGTTCTTTACTTGGAATATAAGTGGGCAACGCAAACAGCCTTAGCAACAAAGGCTACGGAATGGACGGCCATTTGTGGGTGTACGGGAACAGTGTGACATCATCACTAGGAGGAAGTAGAGGTAACTTTGCAAATGTAGCGTTCAGAGCAGGCTGAAGCCCTGACTTTTGACTTGAAGGCGGCATTTTTACATATGTCCCACCCAAGTTTTGACCATGTTTAACATAGAAAATCACAAAAAGCATGTTATGTCCCCCTATTTTTCAGATGTCGATATACAATATATCATATATTGTATATCGTCATGGTTGGGAACCCCATGATTCATGTTGTCCGTTTAATCATCAGACTTTTTCCCCCTGATGTATCATTTTACACAAAGCAACAGAAGATAGCAGCACTGAAAGCAAAAGGCTCGTCTTGTCGGTCTCAAATACTCATCAAATTACTGTCAGGGTGACAGAATATTAGTAGAAGGAAGGCAGAGCAGTGATCATTTGAGCTGGCAGCGATGCTGTTTAGTGATAGCCAGTTTGATGATAGGGGTGTTTAGATTTATGCTCTTCTGCTTTAAAAGGCCTGAATTACTTCAGTTCTTCTCCAGATGAGCCGGTTAAGAGCGTGTGCTGCCAAGACTTCCGCTGGCCAAGCACATTAAAGTAATGAAATACATTTTTCATGGAGCTTTTTTAGACTAGAGTTTCAAAGATAAATCGATTGACAGAAAATGAATCTCCGACTAATTGTTATGAATAATATTAAGATTCCAGCTTCTCAAATGTGAGTATTTTCTGGGTTATTTAGTCTTCTATGGTTGTTACAGTTATCATCATTATTTTTTACCATTTTCAGACATTATACCGACCAGACGACAAATCGATTAATTGAGAAAATAACCGACAGATTAATTGATAATGAAAATAACAGTTCATTGCAGCCCTACTGGAGACTTTCCAAATGTTATTGGACCAAATGGATGATAATAAAAAGAGTCATTTCAGAAAAGTCTAGCCTATCTCTCCACGTTAGCCTGTAGTTCTCCACCTTCATCCATTTCTTTCACTGGTTTGTCTAAAAATCTGAAACATGGAACCGTATTTTTCTGCATATTGTAAACGTGTATCTAAAACTTTGATACTCCAGAGCTCCTGGTGTGATAAAGCACCTGGTGTAAGACTTATTGGAGCTGCAGTTGTTGGATGCCAGCGGATTAATTCATCTTGGTTAAAATGACAAGGAGCTCAGCACAGTACTGGGACACCAGCCAGAGGAACAAAACATGCAGTACGGGAAGATTTCAGAGGTTTTAGGGATCTCTGATGAGGTCATTATAAATCTATTTAATGATGAACATATTAGCAAAGAACATAGTAAATAATATTACATAAGTATTGCTTAAAATAATGTAATAGTTCTCTTCTTCTCTTCTTGAATTAACTGTAGACTGCAGGTGAAGTCGGTTACACCTGATTCTTTACTCATGTTTGTCTCTTTTTGTGTCTCTTTCCTCTTTTTGCCCTCTCCACCTCTCCCTCCGTCTATCCTTCTCTTCCTGCAGATTGACTTGGAGCCAGAGGGAAAGGTGTATGTTGTTATCGACCTATCAGGATCTTCCAGTGAAGGTAAGAATGCTGGTTTTTTTGCCAGACAGGCGCAGATTCAACTCAGACCATCCAAGTTCAGCTAACATGCGCTGTATGCAACACAAGATCCCTGCTGTTATCCTCTGCTTTCACTTTTCTGTTGTTCCTCTGTTGTCGACACTAAAAACTAAAGTGCTAATCTGCTGTTTTTAGCGTTCAGGTCAGTTGTTTTATTTTCTTTGGATTATCTACTGATGAAGACTATTATTAAAAGGCAGCAAGCTTTTGTGTGTTCAGTCATGCAGACTACCGCTGTCTGCTTAGTCATGTCTAGTCTAGCCATGCTAGAAGCGTGCTAATATTTACAGTCCTGTTCTTGTTATTTTCACTCCTGCATGCTAGTGCTGCTGTAATCAAAGATATAAAACAAACCGCTGCATCCTGTCCAGATTGTTCGGAACAGTCTGTCTAGAGTTGTGTGTAAAGATAGAAAGACACTGCACATGTAGAATAGTGATTTTTAAGCATTTAAATATACTTTTACACATTCTGGAGTGTTTTCACGGTAAGATATTCCTAACACGTCTTACAACTCAAAGCGTAGTGATTTATCAGTGTCAAGTACTATAATTTTCCCTCCAGGGAGTACATGTGTAACTATACTTAAAGCGTGTCATTCCACTTTTAAATGAAGAACCCCTCTCTTTATAAGTATTTTACGTGTCTGAACAGGCCCATACAATATCAAGCCTCCCTGTTACACTTTATTAAATTCTCAATGTTTACAACCCTTAGGCGGTGTAGTTTTTTTTGAATGAACAGTCATTATAACCAATAAGAATGATGTAAAAAAAAAAAATCTACGGTAACTTGGAGCCAGGTTGTAAAAATGATACAAATGTCCTTTAAAGATGACATCCTGTGACACTCTGGATTCCAAACATCCGTCCTACAGGAATGATGGATGGAAGGATTATGTGCTGTTTACAGTGATATCAACACAGATGAGACACAAGTATAAACCATTTCTAGTGAGTTTGTGGCTTTTTTTCTTCATCGTAAGAGCGAGTTTAATTGGAAGCGATCGTATCTCGGTTACTCAATTGTACTCGTTCTGATCTACGTTACAGCTGTTTGTGTTGTTTTTTATAGATTTATAAAACAGACTGTCCAGCAATGCCCGTGAGAAAGTAAGCTAATGTTCTTGTAATTTTTCATGTGTATACTGTATAATTTAGAGCAACACAATGAGAGCTTTTTAGGAGAGAGTGTCTGTAAGTGTGCCTTGTTATCGCCATTTGTACAACTCATTGCATCAAGACTTTAAAGATGTACAAAAGAGATCAGAACAGCTAGAAACAGTTTTCCCTTTGGACCAGTTGGAGGACACATCCAACCACTGCAACCAAATTTACACCAATTCTCCCCAAAAACATAGTTGAACAACTTACCCTCATTTTCTCCCACCAGGACTAATGCAATTCATTCTTTACTTAGTGAACACATCATTCCAGTCCTGGTTGAATTACACTGGCGCCCCATTCCTTACAAAATTCAATTTAAGATTATTACTTTAAAATCCCTACATGGTCCGACTCTGCTTTACATTTCAGAACATGTAACCCTTTATTCTGCACTGAGACCCCTCAGATCAGAGAACCAAATGTTGTTAAAAGTTCCAAAGTCAAAACTTGAAACAAAAGGGGAACAAACTCCCCCTCAGTATCAGATTAGCCGAGTCAGTGCCTCGGTTTAAAAGCTTTTAAGACCTGCGTTTGCATAATATTTCTATAATATCTACTCAAATGTTTTTATGTTGCTCTTTTTCTATTTTGTTTTTATGTTTGACCACTTCTTGAAATCCCTGTGTGCATGTTGTTCTTTCACATATTTAGTTTTATTTCTCTATGTTCACTATCTTTGAACCTATATTTTATGGTTTTGTATTTTGTGAAGTACCTTGTAACTCTGGTTTTGAAAGGCGCTGTAGAAATAAAGTTTATTGTTATTATTTTGCATAACCTTCCCCAAACTGCCCAAACCACTGATACCCGCTTCTCATATGATTAATCTGCAACAATTAATCAGTTAGTTTAGTTAGTAGAAAACTAATCTGCAGCTATTTTGATAATCACTTGATCTTTTAAGTAGCAAAAATGCCAAACATCTGATGGCTCTAGCCTCTCAAATGTGATTTTCTTGTCTTAATGTCATAGTAAACTGAATATCTTTGGTTTTACAGTTTTGGGTTTTTGACTGTTGGTGGACAAAACAAGACATGTGATGACATTAACTTTGGGTGCTTGTAAATTGTGATTTTTTTCCCTGTTTTCTGATGTTTTATAGACCACACAATGAATTGCCAATAAGTTGTTAGTTGGAAGCTTTCAATCGAATTATCCTCATTAGCCGGTTGTCATGGAACTGTAGATGTTCACATTTCCATTATTTTACAATATATCCTGACGACAACTTATAAAGACATAATAATTAGACATGATGATATACAAAAATAAACCAATTGTTGATTAAGCAACAACAGAAATGTGAGAAATGCATCGTATGCTTATGTATGTATGCTAAGAAATTACATATAAAGTAAGATTTGGACATAATTTACAAAAAAACACATATACAGTACAGTATACACTGTATAAGGGTCTCATTACAGCTGTTTTCTCTACTCTCTGTGTACTGTGTGTGTGTGTGTGTGTGTGTGTGTGTGTGTGTGTTTGCACAGTAACAGCTTAGTAAAAGTAAACACTTCTCTGCTTCCTCTTCCTCTTTCTAGGTCTTTACATCTCAAATTACTTATCTTCAAATTCATTTTAAAAATGTTGTCATACTCTGCTCAAATGAGCCTATTGGTACAAACATCACCAATCCTTGAAATACAATTTAAACTTTTCAACTTTCTCTTTTACGTTATGTGTGTGCATGTTAGACTGTGAGTAAGTGAAGTCTTGAGTCGCCCACATGTAATCAACATCATTACATCAGGAAATAGACATTGCAAGCTTCCTGAGCATTTGTGGTTATTACTCCAGTAAAATAATGAGAGACATTATGTCATGCAATAAGTGCTTTTCAGTAGAAGTTTAATGATGACAGAAAGTTTTGTGTTTGACACTGAACTGTAAGATCGCCTCATTATTTATGATGTGAGACATCGTGTTGAGAAAGAGTCTTGAACTGTAATCTCCTCCTGGAAGTCGCTTTATATTCACTGAAAATCAAAGATGTTACAGAAAGCTGAGGAGTATTATACCTCATATGGTGATGCACTGATCTCATACACAGTGTTAGCAGAGACTCTGGCCCTATTAAACAGATAGGCCTACTGTTTAGCGTCGTCAGGTTAGGATAACCAATCGTTGCTAACTTTAGAGATAATCCCCTCCACTTTGTGCTGCACAGAGACTTCCAAATGATTTCCGAATGAATGGATATTTGGCGTTATTTTTGGCATTAAAAAATTTTTTTTGGCCTGGCAGGGATTCTTATTGGCCTGGCGGCCCGCCAGGCCTGTACAGTTATAGGGGAAACACTGTTGACTATTTGATCTGGTTGTGGTCTGGGAAAAATATGAAGTCCAACTGAAATTAAACTGCCTTTTTTGTCTATAACAGCAACATATCTGCTCTGTAAATCAGTTGTCCTGTGTTCTCTGTGGAAAAAAAATCAGAAATATAAAGAGAGAAGTTTATATTTTAAATTCTTTGGTTTCACCCTTTAGTCTTAAATTAATTTAACAGAATACCGTTAGTACTCAAGTAGCTGGAGTCCTAATTTCCAACAGCAAATCAAATCTTGCATAAAGCAGTAACATGGCGTTCTATCATTGACAGAGCAGACGGTCACACTGAGCCTGATTGCATCCTGCTACACAACACAAGAACCACAGACTCTGAACAACAACCCGCGTTAGCTTTCCTGCTAAAGTCTCCTTCTTATCTGACATACAAACATGAACACACGTCTCGTCCTGTAGCTTAGCTTTTTTTAAAGGAGCCAACAAACGTTCACAAGGGAAAAGTACACCACTAACGTCGGTTAGATAGCTAATTAGCTGTTCAGCTACGTTACACAGCATGTTAACGTAGCTCCATTTAGATGCTGGTTTGGTTGTTGCTCTTCAAAAAAATCCCTGTTAGCAACACACTATCTGTCTATGACTTGAAGATGATGAAGTGTAAGTTCATCTAAGCTCATTTGTATGATTATGTAATTCTTATATATATAAGGACTTGGACTGTGTTATGGATTGTGTTAACGTTGAAGTTTAGCAGATATGTGTGATGTGAGGTCCTCTTTCTTATTGTCAAATAAACTAAACTAAACTTTAAAAGGCTGTTGATTATTCAAAGTGGCAGACCTGCCAGCAGCTCAGTTTATAGTTATTTATTTAACGGCAGCATGAAGACGTCCAGTGTTATAAAACAAGAACAGCGATGACTGGAGGTGAGACGGGAGAAAATACAGACACACAAACACACAATAGCTGTGTCCCTGCATGTCTAATCCTTGGTGTGAGTCAGATTTGTAGATCTTAAGATAGGTGTGGAAACGTGAAGGAAGCATTAACACAAACTCACAGAGAGAGAA